>NW_013666390.1:339998-354028 GCF_000517525.1 Limulus polyphemus | reverse complement strand
AATTCACAACGATTCACGCACTTTACTTACGACTTAACTCGATTATCTGTCTCTATCTCTTCAATCTGCAATTATTCTCGTCCCGATCAATTGTCTGGCGCGCTTATATACAAGAATAGAGGGTGCATAGAAAAGACTAGAGTTGCCACGAACAGACATGATCCTTCTAGAATCTCATGACATGTTACTAGCGTCACGTGACTTCCACTGTCGTAACAATTTATTTAATATTAGCACTATTTAAAATCAGTTGATATAAATTTGTAATGTATTTGTGTTATTGCAACAATACTGTGCTGGAGATTAGTAATAAAATACTACCCATTATTCCAGTTTAAATAAGAAACATTTGCTTGAGTCAACATTTCACGTTTCCAGGACCATACTCTGCACTTTCTGACCACGTGCCCAGCATAGCCAGGTGGTTAGGGTGCTCGACTCGCAATCTGAGGTTCGCGGGTTCGAATCCCCGTCACACCAAACATGCTCGCCCTTTCACGCTCTAATACTAATTTTTTTCTGTCTTCCTTAGGGGCGTCGACCTCTGAAATTGATGAAATATTTTCTATCCTACAGTCAACCACGAACTGTACTATCCATACCGTCAACCTGGTCAGATCCAGAACCACCAGATTACCAACTCACTTCATAAAAATTGTTACACTTTCCAAAGCCACTGCCGAACATTTACTAACAAGTGGATAGTTGTATTTCTTTTTTTTAATTTTGGCCGGGTGGTTAGGGTGCTTGATTCGCAATCAGAGGGTCGAGGGTTCGAATTCCCGTCTCACCAAATATGCTCGCCCTTTCAGATGTGGGGCGTTATAAAGTGACGATCAATCCCACCATTCGTTTGTAACCAAGAGTTGGCAGTGGGTGGTGATGACTAACTATAATAAGGCGCATGTGAATCGAATAAAGATTAATAATAATAGATAATTCTTTATTTAAAACAAATAGAAATATGAGCTTTTACTTTTAGATAGGATTAAAGACATTTGAAAGATACTACAATAATCCCAGTTTTATGCTATGCACCGTTTTACAACACATACCTACTGCAGACTGATGATAAAGGCATTGTTTACTTAGTTCTTTACTTATTAATAGTTTTTGGTGAATCTGAGTAAAGTTAAAATACCTATCTAATACCGCTTGCTCACACATAAGTAAACTGTATATAAGAACAGCCAAATTCGCATGTGGAAATTAAAATACGAATGTTGAAACAAAGTATTAAACCTACCTAATCCATCAATCTATGTCCATTGGATAACAGGAAATCCACTCAAGATATTTATTACCGAGTAATATTAAACCCCTTACGAAAAGAGTCGGTGCAAAATGAAATAAAGATTAGAACAAAATCTTTATTGCTATAATAAAGTAAAAAAGAAGGTACAGCATGCATACTTGTGCAAACTGATTTATAGTTAATGATCCTACTAGATTATGTTTTGTCCCACAGCTTTTACTCTCTCAGGATTGATTTCTGTAGAACTAAGACACAATGATCTCCAACTAATGTCTTTACTTGACGATCTCCTAGCAGAACTGAACTGAGAAAGCAATATTTAATTCCACGGGTAAACTCGGTTTCTTAGTCCAGTTGGCAGTATCACCTTATGACACTTGTTCTTACAGCATTGGTTGATTGTAACACAGACATTGTTAATTCATCTAGCAAATGATATTAGTCACTGGTCCTTTCAACACAGATGCTGTATGTTATCGCAATATCCCTTCAGATAGAATAGACATTATCTACTATAGAGAAGAAACAAACAAAGCAATTAAAACAAGGCAACCTTAATGACTTTCTGGACAATAATATTATGCAAAAGCTGCATAGAAATTAAATAAATTATTATTTTTTAATTCCGATACAACTAAAAGCAGGTAGCAAATATAGTTGCTTAAGTATTAAAAAAGACATACCCTTGCTGTACCTGGATACTTTCAGTTGCCAATCTTTCAGGGTCCTGCTCAAACTATACTCACTCAATATGATGTTCCAGATAGACCAAATATAACGTTCCTTAGCACACAAAAAACCTCGCATTTCCTCAGGGCGACCAGCACTACACACGTGGTGGTCATACTCATTACCATTAGTTTTAGATATCACCTGAACAACTGATGAATGCCACTATTTTCGACATCTTTACACAAATTGGAGTATTGCCCAATATCCTCAGGGACGTCAAGAGCCAGCCCAGAGCCCGGGGTCAGTAATATCATCGGGACCCCCTTTTATTCTATTTATTAACTTTTGCTGATTTTTCATAAACGAAGTTTAGGTGACAAATTTCTTAATGATTCCATGAAAAAGCAGTTGCCATTTTAGCTCATCAAGTAGTATATCTCCGTAAAAACTGCCCCTCCCCCCAGTGGTATGTCTGCAGACTTACAACACTAGAAACCGGGTTTCGATCCTCGTAGTGGGCAGAGCACAGATAACCCATTGTGTAGCTTTGTGCTTAACTACAAACAAACAAACCGTAAAAACCTCATCAGCAAGTAAATTATAATATAGTACAATCAAGCACTATTGTTGGTTAAACTCATTAAGAACATATTACGTCGTCAAGAGATTAATGTCGCTTTTTTTAGATGAAAAAACCCGAACTTGTATATCAAAACAAAACATATATCAAATGAAATAGTCTCCATTCTTATCCATGATGCTTTTCCATCGTACAATGAGGTTATTAACGCCTTGATTAAAGAAATCACTCGGCTTTGAAGCAAAAAAACATTTCGATGTCCTCATTAACACCTTCCACATTTGCAAATGTTTTCCAATTAAGATGGTGTTGCAGCGAACGAAAAAGATGGTAATCTAATGGTGCCATATCTGAAGTATCTGGTGGGTGCGGGAGAACTTCCCAACCCAACTCCATAATCTTGTGTTGCGTCAAACGCACCACATGTGGACGTGCATTGTTGTGGAGAAGAAGAACCCCTTTCCAATTGACGAGTGAAAGGCGTTTCTGCAAAGGGCTTGTTTTAAACGTTCCATTTGCTGACTATAGATCTCTGCATTGATAGTTCATTGTGGATTGAGGAGTTCGAAATGAATTATTCCTTTGATGTCGCACCAAATGCAAAGCATCACTTTCTTCGGATGAAGTCCAGGTTTTGGGGTGGGAAGCCGTTTTTGTTTAGGACTGAGTCATTGTTTTTGGCGTTTAATATTCGCATAAAGAATCCATTTTTAATCACCAGTGACAATTCTGTCCAAAAATGGTTCACGCGCATTACACGCCAGAAGAGGCGAAGCAACGTTCACACGTTGGAAATGATTATCATCGGAGAGTTCGTGAGGCACCCAAGCACCTTCTTTATGGAATTTTCCCATATTCCTTGGATGTTTATGTATCGTTTCATGAGAGACATGCAATTTCAGGGCCATTTCACGAGTGTGTTGCTTTGGGTTAGACTCAACAAGCGTATTCAGAACATCAATATAAATTCCAACATCTCGGCCTCTGCCATCACAGTTATTAAGGAAAGTCACCTGAACGAACTTTGCTGAACACTTACGTTCCAAAACGCGACATTAATTTCTTAACGACCTAATATTTCATTTCTGTAATTCGATCTACTTTTCACTCATGACGTCATTTTCGTGCTTAAAACAGAACAAAAATGGCCCCGTCATTGAAGCGATTGTTCGTGTTATGGATGTCGTACACACATGTTAGACAAATGGAAATAAGCCATGCCGTTTATTATCATTTTGATTTTTGTTTACCGCTGTCGTTCATGTGTAAGAACTGTTATTATGAGATTACCGACTAAAAAATCCTCTCCTTTGAAGAAATTAACCCATAGAAATAAATAAGCAACCCAGAAAACTACACAAATATATTCCAAGTTTACAGAAACTCTCAGGTTAGTTCATTTTTAAGCCACTTTAGGCTGACCGATTTTTAGAATGCCTTTTTGAAATTCCCTTACAAGTTGGGCCTTTTGGGAAAAGTGGGCGGTCACAATTTCATGTAGCCGAAAACTCGCAATGCAATAAATAAGATACGTGGAGTAAGTCATTTATTGTGTATTTGTTAATCTTATTTATAACATTTCCCTGCTTTGGAGTGCTCGTATACAATTGTCAATACATTAGCAGCAAACAGAAGAAAACAGAGTACTCGAAAATTACAGGTGGTACGGTATTTATGTTTAGTGATGAAATAGTTTGCCAAATACGAACTATTATTAGAGCTAATGTGAAAGGTTATACAAGTATTTATTTTGACATTGTACTTTTTCATATACAACTTTTAATAACACCCTCTTATAAAAAGTGAATTAAAATTCTCAATATGGCACAGAAAAGTGTCTTTAATAAAATTCATGCTAATGTTTTAATAAATTGCTGTTTTTTGAACTACTTTCATGTAGCGTAATAGAGTAACTTTAGGCCTATAAAATATAAATCCAACGCGTTCTTTTTGTTTCAAGATGCTAAATGTGACATTATGTAAATTTATAGATAATCATTAAATACATCTGTATCAGTCGTAGGGGAAGTTTTCAAGTGCTGGAAGGATTCTAATGATCCCTTTTAAAATCTGTTCCGTAAATTAATGCGTACAATGTCTTACACACAAATACGGTTATGATTTTCATATAACCAACTTGCGCTGTTCATTAGAATATTTGGAGTCACGCTTCTGTTGTTTAGTGACCTTGATATTTCAGATACAAATAGGTCCACCATAGGCTGTATAATCTCAAACTATCACACGTACATCTGTTGTTTAGTGACCTTGATATTTCAGATACAAATAGGTCCACCATAGGCTGTATAATCTCAAACTATCACACGTACATAAGTATATATTGTATATCTGCGGTTCTTACAAGAGAAAAATGAAGGTATTTGGCTTGAATAATGGATCAACTACTGTCACTATCCGCATGACACAGAACTATCAAGTTACAAGTCTTCGGAAATCCTCCATACGTTGAAATATGAGCCCCCCAGTATGTCTGTGGACTTACAACGCTAGAAATGGGGTTTCGATACCCGTGGTGGGCAGAGCACATATAGCCCACTGTGTAGCTTTTTGCTTAACTTCAAACAAACAAACTAAAATCTGAAGGAGAGATTCTAAACACGCAGTCATTGGGAAAATTTAACACAAAACTGAAAAGAAATGGATTGATTTTTAACAACCCAAGAAAACACAGAACTTCGAAAAATAACTAAAGACACTTGAATCTTATAAATAACACGATGTTAAAAGACAAAGAACTAATTGTCAATGACTCGAAACGATTACTTGTCTTGAAGTTTAACCTAATAGTGTTACTAAGTTCCATCAATGTGGGAAGAACAACACATGGTTGGAAGCAGAAACCTTTCCAGTTTATTAGAGCAATAAATAGGTCCCCTCGAGGTGGATTTCTGTACGTGGTGGTGAGATCTCCCAGGGAAGGTTCTGTATCTTCAGTTTACCTCCTTTGGGATTTGAACATCCACCCACCTGTTTGCTATACGTGGCGTCCCGTGAAGAGGATTCTGGTGGTTGAAGGGTGTCATTGAGGATCAGTTTATATCTGTAGCACATCACTTTGGCCTTGAATTCATGTAGACGAGTAGCTTCCCCAGAGTCATTTGGCTACTCCTGTTGGGCTAGTCAACTAAGTACCAGTATTGAACATTCTCAACAGGTATTGTGGACATTGTGAATAATGCTGGTGTTTGGGTATAGTGCCCACGAAACCCTGACATAGCTATATTGTCATTGTAGTGTGTCCCCTCGTAGGGTTCCATTGTAGATGGGAACTGAATTTTCTTCATTTTTTATTGATCCCTCACCAAGCGACCACAAAAAGTATATTAAAAACCCACATTGATGGGAAAGCAGCAACGTTTAGAAGGCTGATCAGCAGTCACCACCCCAATCTGTTCCTGTACCTCGTTTTCTGACCTTACATTCTACATCTGATAAACATTTAGGACAAATGTGTCCCTTTTTCATTCGGAAGAGATTATAAGGGCTTGCTGGCTCTTCAAAGTCAGTTAAGAAGCTACATTCTGGGGACACCTTGGCAGAAACATCTACATCAAAACACATCAAACTTCTCCTGAATTCGAAGGCCATTGGGGATATAACTATTGACGTTACTCCCCATGCTACTTTTAATTCCTCCCGAGGAGTGATCCTTGAAAAGGATTTATAGAACATCCCCGAGTCAGAGATCCTCGCCAGTTTCTACAGCCAAAAAGTTTCTGCTGTGCAACATATCTCCACTCATAAAGAAGGAATTATGCTGCTTACCAATGTTCTTATACTGACGTTTACATCTCCACGTCCACCTGCCACTGTTAAGGAAGGTTATCTGAACTGTAAAGTATGGCCTTATATTCCTAACCCTTTCAGATGTTTCCAGTGTCAGAAGTTCAGACTTTCAAAGGCATCTTGTCGTGGTTCTCTGACGTGTGCTCATTGTGGTGGCAAAGACCATGACACATACAAGTGTCAAATGGACCCTCACTGCATCAATTGTGTTGGTTCGCACCCCTTGTACATTTGTTCTTGCCTAAAGTGGGTGGAGAAAAGAGGTACAATGCTTACATACTGTAAACAATATCTTGTATCCGAGGCCCAGAAGTCATTGTCTCCTGTTCCATCTCAGACATATGCTGCTGCACTCTATTCCACTGCTACAGTGGGAGTGCAGACAGGTCTTTTGATACCTCCACCAGTCTTTCTCTCACCTTGTCAAGTCTTTTACCCTCTGTTGATGCACGAGCTGACAAGCCTACATCTACTCCTGTCTCTATCCCCACTATCACTTACAGTGACAGTTCGGGTCAATCCCCTTAGCCCCGAGTTGCATGACCATTATTTGGTCATGCACCCAGTCTCTGGAGTCTCCTTCTTCCAATAGAGATCTGCTCATTCGTCTTTGGACAGATTCCATGGAGTTCGATAGACCTTTTTCTACTAAAGAAAAACGTCATGGTCACAAACAAAACGGTTTTTCACCCAGTTCTCCTCCTCCTACATAAAAACGCCCCTTTGGTACAGTGGAACTGTTGAGGATTTCCATATTAATTTGGATGACATTAAGGCCTTGATCGATTCCATCATCCCATGTGTCTCTCCTTGCAAGAAGCATTCTTTCAGCCTGCTGATACTATCACCTTTCGGCAGTTTTCCTTGCACAGGAATGACAGGTTGTCTGATGAACGAGTTCATGGGGGTGTGGTACTGCTGGTTGAACAGCATATACCCTCCATGCCCGTGTTACACGATACACCCCTGAAGGCTGTAACCACCCGTATCTCCGTGGGTCGTACCATCACTGTTTGTTCTCGTTACCAGTCTCCAGGAGAGACTTACGACCAATATGACCTTGACTATCTTACTGACCAGCTGTCATCTCCTTTCTTCATCTTTCTCTCTTCAATACTGGTTCATTTGCCAATTTTCATGCACTCAGTCAGTTTCTTACTGCTATTGATCCATCTATTCACCTTCTCGGGGCAGTGATAATTTTCCCATCATTTGAGGGAGATTGGCCATGGTCAATGCCACCTAACCTGTTTGCCATGGTGGAAGTAAGAACAGGCTGACTAACTTTCTGTCACTGCGCTTTCAAAAGTATATCCTGCTGTCATTAGTCTTCCATCTATTAATGACTGAATGGAGGCAGTGACTAATTGTATTATTCAAGCAGCTATTCAGCCAATTCCCAAACCTCTGCACGTTTCCCAAAGTATCCTCATCCATGGTGGTTTCCTGCCTGGCAGCAGGCATAGAAGGGTTGCGTCTTGAATGTCACTCTTTTCAGTATAAAGATCAATGCTATCACTAAACAGCTTCTTCCTACTGTTGCCAACAGCCTCTATGTTGATAACTTCCACATTTCTTGTCAGTCATCAAACATGAGGTTTATTGAGCAGCAGCTTCAGACTGTTCTCACTTGCTTTTTGGGGTGGACCACAGCAAACGGTTTCATCTTTTTTTCCTCTTAAAACCGTTTACATTAATTTTTGCCACCAACGGGGTTTACACCTTGATCCTGAGCTCCATATTGATGGTGGTGTTCTTCCCGTGGTTCCTGAGACAAAGTTATCTTTGACCATAAGTTTACTTTTATTCCTCATGTTAAGCTGCTTTTTGTCAAGTGCACACTGGCACTGAACATCCTCCATGTCTTCTCTTCCACTTCTTGGGGAGCAGATCATTGTTCTATGCTGAATATCTATCATGCCCTCATATGTTCCAATCTGTACAATGGCTCTGCCTTGAAGATGTTGGACCCTATACATCATCTGGAGCTTCAACACTGCACATGGGCTTTCTACATTTCACCTGTACACTGACTCACATGAACCTCCTCTTCATTTCAGATGTTTGCAATTTTCCTTGCTTTATGCTACCAAGCTTTGATCCTTACCACAGCATCGCACCTGGAGTTGTGTCTTCCTTCCTCGGTGGGCTGTGCCATTTGGAAATAAATGGTCTGCCATTCCTTCTTTTGGACTTTGTATCCAGGCACAGTTGGCTGAATTGGGTCTATGTTGGATGCTGTTGCTGAATCCGATGATCAGCTGATCCTGCCATGGCACTTTACCATCTCCACTTGTGACCTTTCTTTGAGTCACCTGAGGAGGATGATTACTCCTGATTGGAAGCACCGTCTTCTCTTTGCTGAGCATCTTTTGAACCATTCTTCTGTTCCTGTCTTTAAAGATGGTTCAAAATCAGGTAACTCTTTGGCCTCTGCCATGGTTTGTTGTGGCTAGATGGTTGCTCACGGGATCCCCTTTACAATTTCTGTATTCACTGCTGAGTTGTAGGCAATTTCTCTTGCCTTGGAACACTTAGAAGCAAAGCAGAACACTAACTGTACTACTTACACAGACTCTCTTAGCTTTCTACTGGTCTTGGAATCGCTTCACACAAGTTCTCACCCTGTTCTCATTGATATTCAGAAACAATTGGCCCACTCTTCTCTGTCCTCTGTCTATCCAGTTTTTCTGGCTATCCAGCTATGTCCGTATTCATGGGAACGAGCTTACTGACACCACAGCTAAATCCATCTGCTCTGGTGTTGTCACAGCCATGCCTGTTCCATATATGGTCTAACAAGCTTTTCCAAATCAAACCAACTATTGTTGTTTGGCCATCTAGTTTCTGTAAGGATTGGAAGGAGGTAGTTGTATTGTGTAGGCTTTGCATTGGCCACAGTTTTCTAACTCATCATTTTATTTTATGTGGGACTGATCCACCAATATGTAGCCTTTGTAACACTCAAGTCACAATTGCCCACGTTTTGCTTTCATGCCATCACTATAACTATGAAGGGCGGCACCATTTTAGACATTTTTTCTCGAGATTTACGCCTCACATTGGATAGGCAATGATGACACTATCCAGCTTGATTGTGTTTTTAGTCTTTTATGGGCCATTGGCCTTTTTATGTCTAGTTGAGTTTTTAACCTGATTTTAGGTTTTTTTTAGCTTTCAAATTGATTTCTTTTTGCTTTTCATAGAGTTTTACTTTTTGTTTTTGTACCAGCTGTTTTGTACAGATAGCCTAGTTGCTTTGCGCCAAAAAATACCAAACAACCAACAAACCAATAAATAGCGAAAAACATTCTGTGAGAAACTTGTCAGAGTTACTGCTGATAATAAAAAATCACTGATGAGTCATCAGTACAACTAGAATCAAATGGTCGTATGGTTCTTTATAAAAGTGATGAAGAAAGATCTAAAGCTCCCCAGGTAAAACAAACACCCACAGAAAATTCAGGTTTGGTCAAGTATTTCTTAAAAAAGATGCTACAAAATTATCTATTTTTCAAGAATAATAAATTGTTACTTTTTTTTTGTCAGAAGAGAATTTAGAGAAACACCCTACACCTTTTATAAAGGTCACATTTCCAGATGGAAATTCAGGTCCATCCACAGAATGTTTGAAAGCGGTTTCTAATTTGTAAAATCAAAATATAACCCAAGGCCCCTAGAAAATATGTAAAAAACAGGTGCTAAGAAATAAAATCTAGAAGCAATTTCACATGAAATATAGCTTAAACAATTGCATGGTTGTTCACATAAAATCCACAAACATCTAATGAAAAGGTAAAACATTTGTATGTACATTTGACTTGTTTGGTATAATATTTTGAAACGAGTGGACTGTTGTTTTTTTTGTTCATTGTTGAAATTTAATGCCAACAAGTCACAGACACCTACTGTAAAGAATCCTGCCTACACAACCTGACAATAGCAATACTTTTTCAGGATTCTCATTACAGAAGCCACTGCATGCAACTATTTCAAGCCAAAAATGCTACTGCATCATCAGAAAAATGTAACTATGTAGAAAACGTTAAATACCATAAGCAACTGTGCTATAACTATATAAACATAATTTTTTTACATTACAAAAACAGGGGGTTTGCCAGAACTCCCCCTGCTTATATGCATGAAATTACAGATACTAAATAACGAATGATGAATGATCCCAAAGACAAGAGCAAAAAATCCAAAGGTAACAGAGTTTTTGGCTTTAATGGACTGCTTTTGCTTGTTTCTAAACTCTAATGAGAGAAAATGTTTAGGTTTATATATAGTTTTTCCTCAGGTGGAAATCAAAATTATGAACTATGTAGTGTCTTTTTGTTGGCATTCATGTGACAAGAACAGATGTGCTTTTGCTTAGTTAAAAAGAAATGGTAGTAACTGACCTTCTATTTTGGATTCTAAGTTTTTATCACTTTATCTTTTAAGATTATCATTTTTAGTGCTCTGATTATTATTTTTTTTACGAATTTTTAGTTTCTATTTGGGGAGTGTTTTTAAATAAACAAATAATTAAGTCTTACCATGGCTTAATAGTTTTTAACCAGAAGTACAAAGCTAAGAAAAAAAGAAAGTATGAATAAACAAATGGAGCCCAGTAGAAGAAAAACTCGAGCTTAAACAGCAAGAAGAAAAATAATATAAAACATCCAACAATAACCAGGACAAAAAACTGACAAGATTTCCAATCAATACTCAAAATAAAAAGGATCAATATTACCTACGAAAGCAGAGTTAATTATGTGTATTAGTTTTTTTAAAAAGATGAAAAATATTCAACAGTAAATCATTTTTAAGTCATCACTAGCAATCAGTTTCTCATATTAAAACTAACTCATTCTATTTTATGATTTTCTATATCTTTGAACTACTGTGATTTTGTTTTTAAGAATGGACAGCCTATATGACAGTTTGGCCAAAGTTTATTGTCCTAAAATTATCTTAAAGGTTTTTATAACTTACTTTACACATAGTGATAATAATATATAAGGATTGAGAGATGACCTAAATTCTAATTTCTCATTTGTCTTTAGCTCTACACATATACATTTACGTGCTTCCTTACTCAAGTATAATAGATCCTGTAAAATTAAACAGCTAGTTGTGCAAAAAACTTTTATTCTCTTCTAGAAAATGAAAATTTTGGCTTGATTTTTAGTATATACAAGCCAGGAAAATAAACATTAAAATAGAATAAATATTTTGTGTAAACACACTTCAAAATTTAAACAGTTATGTATCAAAACTTAAAGAAAACTGGTTAGGTGAAACAGACTAAGTTAAGATTATAAAAAACAAATTTATCTGTTATAATATATGTCATAAATATAAAATCATTACTTAATTACAGCATAGAAAGCCATAAATTGGATTCTTCATTGTGAACCAAAATATTGACAGCTATTTATTTTGTGCTTCACATGATACGTGTATACATACCATTCAACCAAGCATATTGATTTAATACCCACAATCTGCACATCTTGTCAAATAACTGTACTTTAAAATAACAGCAGTTTTTGTCAAGTAACTGCATGTCAACAAACTACAGTTTTTGTCAAGTAACTGCATGTCAAGAAACTTCAGTTTTGTCACGTAACTGCATGTCAACAAACTTCAGTTTTGTCACGTAACTGCATGTTAACAAACTTCAGTTTTGTCACATAACTGCATGTTAACAAACTTCAGTTTTGTCACGTAACTGCATGTTAACAAATTAAGATTTTGTAAATTTGATTTCAGTAATTGCAGTTTTTTTTATTTAACAAATGACGTTTTTTGTAACTGCAAACTGTGTTTTATTTAAACCTATTTTTAAACACTGCATATTTTTCCCTCAGAAATTGCAATTAATTTTCCTAAGAGACGGCAGAATACACCTTAACTACAATTTTAAATGTCATATATCATCAAGTTTATTAAACAAAATAATGAATACACACACCATTTTGCTGAAGTTAACTCAGCATTATCAACTTTAGAGAATTACCTTAATTACATACTTATACAGTGAAGCTGACTTTATACTGAATTATTAATCATACTCATTTTGCTATATATATATATATATAGTTAATAGACTTGTAAAGCAAAATACATGAGGTTTAAAAAGGGTTTCATCTTGTAAATGCTTGCTCCATAAGGTTATATCTGGCACATTACATCCTATATTTTGAAGCTGTCCAACATTTTACAAGCAATTCTGATGCTTTTTGTGTTTCTATGAAAAATGGTCCATGCAGTTTTTATAGTATGTCATTTAATCCACAGACACTATCACATAAAAATGTTTATTTATAAAAGTTTGATACTGTGGAGTAGGAGAAATTGGTATGTGTATGTATGTATGTTTGCACATGTATGCTACTAAAACTAGGGTTCCATTTTAGTGATTTAACATAAACCTGGGTGATTAGTGGAATTTGCCAACTGATTAATCACTGGGCTTACTAATCAATTACATTTAACTAATTGACTATTCTCACAAAATTTGGATAACCAAAAACAGTAATAATCAGAAACACTAATTTCAACTAGTTGTTTATGTTCATGAGCTATGACACTAAAGAATTAAGCTGAAAAAACCTTGAATTAATCAAAAATTATGATAAAAAATTAAAATGACAATTCTTTGATTACCATATATACTCATGTAATTGTCAAATTTTTGTGACCAACTTTTTAGCCTCTAATTTAAGGATCGACTTTTACACAAGTAATACTTTCAAGAGGTTGAAATGCACACTCATTAAGAGTCCAAAAAACATGAAACAACACTACAATTGATATAAACGACAATAAACAACAAACAAGCAATTTTAACTTTTTACTTACAAAAAAAAAGGTAAATATTAAAACTGACATATCTTAATAATAGAATAATCAGGTTTTTCAAATAAACATGTTACTTATCTATCTACCAATAATATTAGCACCCTTACCTTGGAGTACATTAATTTCTTTAAAATTACAATATTTTGATATTATGATTGCAATTAAGATACGACAGGAAAAATTAATGTTATCTGTGGCTAATACAGCTCATAAAGTTATTGATTACAATTTAATGATTGTACAAACAGACATTTAGCTTCCAGTTCAACTTTTATTCCTGCAGGAAACATATCGACGAGCTTAGCCAAATTTCAAATGACTTTTATCGCATAGTTAGAAAGCCAGAAAAATTGTGATAGGGACATATTCTGCTTTTTGCATGTTATTATTTTGTGTTCTTTAGAGCATTATTTAATTAAATGAAAAATTATTTCATGCAGTAGTACCATTACTATACAAAAGTTGGGTTAAGTGTCATCCAGGTAAGTACTTTATAACTTTGATTTTTATGTGTGTATTCTTTATTTGTTATTTTAAAAATAACTAAAATGAAAAATAGGAACTTTTTAAGTTAGATTAGGTAAAAAATAATAGAAATTCTGCAAGAGGTATGCTTGAGTGTAGGGTAGCGTAACTCGACAGCATAATGTGTGCTGTACATTCGCCAGTGATTTATGACTTATAATGGGGTGAATAGTGGTTAGACACAGTTCAAAGGACAATAAAATTTAAGTATAAATAGATGTGTACTATTATAAGTTTACAGCTATTTAAGATAAACATCTGTAGTTTCATGTTACAATTTGAAGTCATTCTATATATGTATATATATATATATATATATATAGTAATTAAACTATATAC
>NW_013666390.1:333805-339537 GCF_000517525.1 Limulus polyphemus | reverse complement strand
GTGGTAGGTACCTGGGACCAAGTAGAGCTGGTAGAATTATGCATTTTTGTTTGTTTTCACAAGTTTTTGGTATAAAGTGTGATCTGGCCTTGGGTGAGCAGTTGCTCTGTTAGGTTGCTAGAAAAACTATGTCGACTTTTACACAAGTATATATGGTACTTAGACAGAATAATCAAATACATTAATTACTGGAAACACTAAGTTCAATTACATGAATATTGTCATTACATTGATTGATGCTCATAGGTAACTGATTACATCAACTTAATTGCCCAGCTCTAGTTTAACCATCAATGTAAATTTAATTATAAAATTAATAATATTATGCATATTTATGACATCTCAATGTGCAATAAGTAATAGTTACATACAAACACACACACACATACTTGTACTTCAAACAATCACTTCTGGTTAAAGATTTGCCTGTATTTGTTATTTTAATCTTTATAGTCAAGTTCAGAATTTCTAAATTTCTCTACAATGATCTTTCACATACTCAAAAATATTAGGATTGGTGATCTAATGATAATGCCATTTAGCATGAAAAAAAAAGACTTAACCACATCTCAACCATGTAGATACAAATAACTTATAAAAACAATTAACTGCAGATTTTTGTTTTACTATATTCCTCTCAATCTGTTCATTGCAGTTCAAAATCAAGGGTGTATAATAAAACGCATTTCAGATCTATATATTATTTCCCACAAGTCACTGACACTATGTTTTTTGCTCAATACCAGAACTCATCACTTAGGCTGGATAATGAAAAAATTATTCTATAAAATACTATGTATATAAAAAGTATCATACTATAATAGTTATGGCTTAAATGCTGAAAGCTGGTGAAATATTGGAAAACTAATAGGCCTAAAATTGTTATAAAACAATTTAACTGCAGATGTTTTTTTTACACTTCTCTTAATAATCAGAGGTATTTAATAACTTGCATTTTAAAAAACAAATTCTGCATTTAATTTGAATTGAATGAAATGCTTATTGGGCAGTAACTTCTGGAAGACAAAAGATCTGACTGAAATGCTATTTTTTACACACCTCTGATTTCAAGTCACAATGAACAAATTAAGAAAAATGTGGAAAACAAACATATGCAGTCAACTTTTTTTTATAAAAACCTTAGACCTATTTGTTTTCCAATATTTTACCAGCTTTTAATGTTCTAACTGGAACTTTTATACATACAAATTACATTCATGCATTACAGTAGTGTTTTGGTATACGAATGTGATACTCGCATGATAGTGTGGGCATGCCACTTATGGCCATGGTGCCACATGAAGTAGTCACATTGTATACTCACAAGTATCTTTTGTGCTAATATAAAGTTTAACACATCAGCTATCACTGTACTTTCATACCCATCAACTTGGAACTAAACATTTCTATACATATATTAACAATTTAAATACTTTTAATAAAAATGATACACTTTAAATATGTAACTTTATAACATTTTGTAATGAACACTTTTTTTAGCCAAAAGATAAACTGAGATTTAAGTAATTATCTGCCACGTATTACAGTAAAACAAACACTTAGATGATTGGCTCAGCTGCCTTCAACTGAGCAATCCCTTCACTGTACAGTTTCTTCTACAAATGGAATTTATCTCGCAAATTATCTTCCTGTACACAAATAAACCAATAAAATAACACTGAATTATTGCAAAATTTGTCTATTGTAGGAATGTACATGAAGTTTTAACACCTCTCTGAATATTCATAAGAAGTGATGACGTGTTAAAAAAATTTACTTAATTTTTTTACTGCTAGACGAAAAAAACATTCCTTTATATTGTTTGATCCAGTAGTTAAATATTTTCAAAGATACTGAAAAAATTTTTCAGTAATTTTTGTTTTTTTAAATTAAGAGTGTTTCAATATCACAGACTTATAATAATCAGATAACCTCGCTTTCCACAGCCACACCACCACCATATTTTTCAGTAATTTTTGTTTTTTTAAATTAAGAGTGTTTCAATATCACAGACTTATAATAATCAGATAACCTCGCTTTCCACAGCCACACCACCACCATATGGACTTAACACAGTACTTGATAAAGCTTTTTCATTTGGTACTTCAGTCTCTGTGTTATTGAGTTGCTCATCACAGACCATTTTGGTCTGTGCACCTGATACTGTAGTAGCACCTTCTGGCTTGTGTTCCAGTATACTTACTGTTGAGAACATGGCTTGATGGTATGCAGTCAAGAAATTTAACCCAAGAAGCCTGCACACATATATAAGCAGTTATAAATTTTGGTTAACCAGTAATAAATGCAACATAAACATACAAATAATAGTATAAAAAAATCATTTAAAACATTATGTACGTGAGTTTTAACCCATATTTTATTTTTGCATGTCAGAGCTCTAAAGCTTGGAAATATCTGAGACAATATTATCAGTTAGATTAGTCGATGTGGTTTATTGAAATTTTAACTTTTAATTTTTTAAGCCATTTGGTATGTGTTTTTTGTTAAGCACAAATCAGTATAATGGGCTATCTGTGCTGTGCCCACCTTGAAAATTAACCCTCATAAATTTTAGCATTATAAGCTTAGCAATTAGCCACTAGAAGACAAACCATGTACTATTAACATTGAAATGAACATGTTCTTCCTACATTCTGAGAAGCAAGATATAAAATTTAAACATGAGAAAATACTTTGAATATAGGTGGAAAATGCATAAGCAACTGGTCATGACTCATAAATCAGCTCCTCTATTAAAAATATAAACTTGGATTCTAAAAGAATAGCTATGTTGATACACGTAAAGACTAAACGATTCTGCAAGAAACAGGTGAAAGTAACAAAGAAATTTAAAGTTATGTCAGTTTGGACAACTTTTCACTAATTTTTTTCTAAAGTACAATATACTACATGTTATCCAAAGCATTATACTATGTAATATTTTTAGAACCACAGACCTTAAAGAAACAGAAACTTTATGGAAACTTTCTCAAATTTCATAAAAAGCATTTTCTGATGGCAAATAGCAATACTCTGATTCAGATATAGTAAATAAAGAGAGAGAGGTTTTATTTTAATAATAGAATAACTAACCTCATGCATACACACTGAACCAACAGTGCTATTCCTACTGTTGCTGTCCGAATGGCAACATTATCAAACATCTTAACCAACAAATAGGCTCCTCCAATAGTGCTGCACATGAATATGACTATAGCAGACGTCTGCAACCACTGAGTTTTGGTAAGTCCTCTAGATACCCAGACAGTTCCTTTCTCAAGCTTGTACTGGTCAAATAAAAATAGTAATTAGTTTCACTTAGAGAAGTTGAAAAAACAACTAAAGTGTCTTAATACACAACACAAGCTAATTGCATCGAAACTAATTGAAAACTAATCTCAGAAGAAACTTGCACACAAAAATGTTATTGTGTAATACGTTGTGGGTGTTTAACAAGTTTCCAAATCTCAATCAGGTTGTTTTCTAATTAGCTACAGTTTAAATTGGTAATAATCTGTATCTTTATGAGATTTGGTGTCCTTTTCTCCAGTATATGTACTTTTTATGGTGGCACCTCTCCGTGATTTCATAACCTAACTCATCAAGGCTATAACCTGTCACACTATTATTTTCTGTGGTCAAACACAGTGCCAAACAGTGGCATATTTAACATTGGTACAATGCACTGATTGGTCCCTTATGTCACAGGCCTCCTAAGTAATGCAAAAAAAAAAGAAAGAAAGAAAGAGTGATGAGCATAGATGGATGAATGATATAAAAAATTAGTAGCTATTTAAAACATTTTTGTAAAATATTAAAGTTTAGAAGACATCTATGCTTACTCCTTTCCCAAGATAATATACAAGAATCCCCAGGAGACTGAAGTATTTGAAATGGCAAAGCAGCAGCTCAGTTTGAACACCAACAATTAGATTAAAAAAAAAATGAAAGATACTTTACAGTATATGATCTGACATGCCAGAAATAGTCAAAGCCACTTAAACCAACAACAAAGTCTAGGGAAGGACCAGTTATAAGAGAAGTAAAAGGGCCAGCACTTTATTAAACCTGCACATACAGGTTTTTAACATAATAGGAACATGTACCCAGGCATGCCCTTAACACCTGGCAATACACAATACATTGGTAACATCAATAACACCTCTAAGATGAAGGATCACAGCCATCCATTTAAAGTCAGAACTTTGATATATTTTAGATAATTGACAGAAAAGGACATAAATCATATAAATGTATTTCCATCACATGAAGCCACTCAAGCAACAAACCAACAGACAGCCTCCACAGGTTCAGCCACAAGTCCAGGTATTCTACTCGCAATACATTTTAGGAAGAACAGTGTGATCCATAAATAAAAATATAAGCACTTTCTTTAGAAATTCAATTTATATATGAACTTAATGAACCCGATATATATTAATTGAAAGCATGTATAAAGTTTTCTTCTTGTGTGTGTAAACTATTTGACCAGATGATGATCCTAAAAGACAGGAGAACTTTTTAATAAAGTTTTCAAAACTACAAAAGTCTGCTTCATATACTATGTTGTTTATCAATTAGAGCTAATTTTCTAAGGTATCATTTGAAGATAATACTGAACATTTTGAAGTTACTGATATAATTTTGCAGCTATCTCACAAAGACCCATGACTTTAACTAAAACTTAGTTATTTTGACCAATGGTTTTATTCTCCAGTCATATTTATCTCCCACACAATGGGAAATAAAAGTAATTATTATTGATGAACAATGCATTTTAAAGACACCGTCCACATGATACGTCTTGTGACACTTAATGTGGTATGTTACCAGAGACAAATATCATGCATTTGCTTGAACAATTTCTGCTGCATTAATACCATATGTACAAGTATAATATTTATTATCTTTAACTATGTAATGAGACATAAAAATACTTACTTCTACTTTACAGACTTTGCATCTCATGTTGTCTGGATTATTTGATGACTGAAAATATTTTTAAGATTTAAAATCTTTAAAAAGTACATGCAGCATTCTGTATTATTTTATAAATCTGTACAATAATCATACATTTAAAAATAGTAAATTTACACTTAAAATTACTTAATATTTGAGTTTCACTCAAATGTCAAAATTATGAATACTGATTAAGAAAAATTCATTCTTATCAAGAAAACTGATACCTGTTTAATAAATAAAATAGTTTGGAACAAGTTAAAACCTAAACTGTTCTGCTAAAACTTCATTTAAGACAAAATTAGACATTAAAGTTAATCTCAAATCTACATTTTATCATTAAAAAACATAAAAATTACAAATTAAGATAGTATTACAGAAAATTAGTATTACTTGAACTAGCCATTTTTTTAAGCAGTCGTGATGAACTACAGACATATCCCCTTTACACAGACATGGCTGGATTAGAGGCCCAACATCCTGTCTTTCAGAATCATAGCAGATCCAACATTCAGACAGATTCTCCAGTGAAACATTCAGATCTAAGCAGAACAACAAAAACAGTGTAAAAAATATAGATATATATATACCAAAAACTTGCTTCAACAATAATTGAACTGTAACAGAATTCTTAAAATTTCATATCTAACTTTTCTGAAAACTTACTTGCCAAACAACCTTGTCTTCTGCTCTGACATTAAAAGTTACACTTTGATGATGATTAACTTTGTAAAATACTTTTTTTTATATTTAGTTTATACAAATATATTTGT
>NW_013666390.1:317499-332938 GCF_000517525.1 Limulus polyphemus | reverse complement strand
TGTACATTAACAGAATCCTCAACTTACTGTATACACTTCTGCAATGCTCGAACAAAACAACATGAACAAGCTTTACTCTTGTAAAGGCAATGATGTTATTCCTGTAAAACTGAGGTTTGTTCTTTTACAGATGATTCAGGCAGAGTACTCATGATGAACAAAAATAGTGAAATGGGCAGCAACTGCCTAGTTCAGAGTGACATTTGTAGAGAAAATCTTGGAAGACTAACCTACAAAAGGTTGAAAGGATGAAATTTCAAAGGCTTTCCATCTTTGGTCTTCCAGTCAGCTTGCACTGGTTTTTGAATACTCCCCATGCCATCGCTTTTTTTTGCACACACAGGGTACTACTTGACATAACATTCACAATTCAAAAGATTTCACTGAACTCAAAGGCCTACATATCAGATCCCAGAGTGTCCTTGTCAGTTGTGATGTCACAGGCCTATTCACTAATGTTCTAACTACAGATATCTTCTGCATCACCAAACAGTAGCTATTCAGTGATAGCTGTGTTACATACAGAACTGACATGAAGACAGAAACTATTACAGAACTACCCACACTATATTTACAACCCACATATTTTTAAAAAAACAAAGATTTATTTTAATAAACAGATGGCCATGCCATGGGTTCACTGCTCTCAAAAGTTTTAGCATACGTTTTTGAAGAAGATTTTGACAAAAACCCAGCTTTTAATAATGTTACATTCACAATACATTTATCATCTCATCTCACAATCATGAGAACTTATTAGCTTTCTTACAACACCTTAACTCTGTAGACAATGGAATCCGCTACACTGAGGAATTAGAGAACAACAGCCTTGACATTTTCACCAGCAGATAGGATGACAAACTCACTATAACCATATATACAGGAAACCAACTCATACTGATAGATACTTATATTTCCAGCCTTACCATCCACCTTCTGTTAAACACAGTATTATTAAGTGCTTGAACAACAGAGCTGAAAACGTGTTGAAAAAAACAACAATCAAAGCCAAATGCAGACACAATCATAAAGTGTTTTAAATATAAAAAAATATCCTTCTAGCTTCATTGCCAATAACTTGAAGAACATATAAATACCAACTATTATAATAGACAGGAAAAACAAGACCAACACTACTTACTTCCCTTACATGCAAAACATAAACAAGAAGATCAAACTTGTAGCCAGATCTATCCTTGCCAAAAACTAAATAAATGGCAACTGGTGACAAAAAACAAAAATATCATTTATGAGATACCATGTTCCTATAAAAAGACCTACACTGGGGAAAGCAAAAATCATTTCTAGGCAAAAAAACAAAACAACAACAAAGACTATACACGACTAATGAACACACAAAATTCTGCCCTGGCAGTTTATACCTTGTTTGTAGAACATAAAATAGACTGGGACAATTACACACACACTGACTCAAGTAAATTCTGGAAAACAACTTTTTAAATCGTTGACAAACAGAGACTCAAATCTGGAAGTCCACATTGATCAAGTCATCACTCATTCCACCAACCACAAGAATGGTCATTCAATGATGTCACATCAACCTCAATCCTCCCAGCCCCCAAATACCATATAAACCCCCTGCAAAAACCAGTACATGCAGATCTTAAAATGGAAGGCTTTCAAAACGTTGTCCTTTCCACGTGAAATCTTTGTCCTCCAAGAATTTCTCTACATTCTTAACCAAGCAGTTGCTGCCCATTTCACCACTGTTCAAAGCTTGTTGTACAAGAAGTCTTTGCTTAATGCAAGTTAAAACATAATTTTCCAGAGAGAAAGAAAACATCAGAAATTGTTATTTTATTACTTATTTTGTATACGTTATTGATTTCTGACAGAAGAATGAATTCAAAGAGTGAAATAAACAAACATGTACTTTTATTTGTAAACACATCATAGACAAATTTATAAAGCACAGGCTAGTAGACATGGATTCAGTTAAAAATACCAAGAAGATTCCAAATACCCTGGTCGTATACAGGGTATGGGTGATTTTGGCCCTTAATCATGTAATATACAGTTTCAAGTGTTGAATTTTCATTTAAAGTTGGTGCTTATGTTTAAATAAGCAAGTAATTCTAAGTTGCATCCTCCACCATAGGACAAAGCCAAATCAGTAGCTAAGTTCCTGTGACTGTCATTTCTATGTACATAATGGTTAGTTCTAAACAAGTTCTTTAACCATCACATGTGAGATTAGTAGCATTCTTTTAACAAATGTACCATATTTACTTTGGCAATAGCAGTATCTAAGAAACACACAGTGTAGAATGGATTTAATTAAAATTATCATACATCAAATAGTTTCTTCATAATCAACCAGAGTCCCTAAACATCAATACAATTGATAAATGACAATTAGGAACACTTACAAATAAGGTGAAGATTTTAAATAAAAGGTTGTTTTTCTTCTCTTTCACTCAAACTCTATGCCTACTGTTCCTGAGACAATTTTTGGGTTATGTATTTTTTCTTTGATGACCATGAATTTTAAACAGATACTGAAAACATGGCAGTGAAAAAATAAAGAACTCCACATGTGTATTTTCAGTTATCAGAAACTCACAGAGATACACTAATAAACGTTCTGATCTTAGTCACATAATACCAAACTGGAAATATTTCTATATATATCAGATTGGGACTGTTAAGAAAACAGATTACTACTGAAACAAAAATTAAGTGTATTCCATACTCATCCAAAGTCTAAACATATAGGCATTAATATTTAACATACATAGTGTTTTGCAATCTTGTAAATTTAGATTAACAGTTATCATATATCGTGCTCTATTCAGTGACATATCCGTGGTCTCTATATAAAGGTCACCTGAATACATTTTGATATTGATAAAGTACTGGATAAGCAAAGTAATAAAAAATTTAAAGCAACTGAATACCTTCCTCAGTCTAGGAATATCACATGATAGGTTCTCTCTAATGTTCTTTAAATATAATTCTAGGTGTACAAAAGAAACTAGCAGTTGAAGCAATTCAATGTGCACTGGTTACATTTTGCTTTGCTGTATTAAACAAGGTCACTGTCTGAACTTTATACAATTTCCTATTTTACACAGATCTTATAACTATGTTTTCACATAAAATTCTCATACCATCTGTCAGGCTTTAAACCTGCATTCTAGGAACTACAATAGCATTTTCTTAAACATGCCACTACTGTTTTAATCCACAGCATAGGAATAGACAGAAATTCACATAAATTTCACTGTACATTATGCTTCAGATATGCACCCTTGTCTTAATGTATCAGAAAATTTTGTATAATAACAGTTGTATTTCATACTAGTACTACAAGAACTAAAGAATTACAAACTTACAAATGAGTATGACATAGAACTTGTTTTCTTAACCCTTTTGCAATGAGTACCCCTTTAAACACTTTTCTGCACAAGTCACTGAGTTACATTTAAAATTTAATAAAATAACTTTACAATCAATGTATGTGAATTAAATTAACATAATTATGCATGTTATGATTCAAAATTTTATGTTATCTAAGTTTTAGTTCCTTTATTTTAAAAGAAACCTTTAAAAAAATACTTAAACTTCAGTTTCGTGTTGTTACGTGATACATGAGCTGTAAAAAATCTCCACTTTTACACTATCTTGACTCAGATAATGGCAGTCCTGTAGATTTATGTCTGGACAATTAAATACATTTACTTGCCATATTGACATGTAGGTTTCATAGTTTTCTGACTGAATATAGTAGAAACAAGTAATAAATTTTGTCAACCTCTGAAAGGTGCCATGCCCACCTTCTATTCATATACTTGAGCTTTATAACTTACATGCTGTTGCTACATATACATGTTTATAGTCATTAGAAAGAGCTCACTTTACACAATAATTCAACAATGGTTATTTTGAAATTGGAACACAGTTGTCATTATTGGGTATATGTAACTGCCTATAGTATTGTTGGCTGCTTTATTGATGACAACAATTAGTTTTTTTCTTAGCTAAATATATTATAGTTAGATAGACAGTTAAATTGTATTTAGGTCTTACTTTTATATCTTAGTTAGTTATGCATTATTTATGTTTTAAAAAACATAATTGAAAGATTTAGACATTTTTTAAATACACATCATACTTTGTGTCAGCTCTCAAGGCTTAAGATTTTGTGCAAGGGGAAGATAATTCTGCTGAAAGCTTGTGTGCCTCTGCTGAAGAAACTGCACTTACACCACAAGGGCACTATTGACTTGTGCCAAGTTGAGTAATAAAAGGTAAAGGACAGGAAAGGAAAATAAAACATTAAAAATTAACTATATGTGAAAACGAAAAGACCTGAAATTACGAATATAACCAAAAGAGGATCTTTTAAGATATTCTATGAAAAATTAAGATGTATGTATATTTTTTTTATTTCTTAATTTTAAACATTTCATTGCACCATATGTTGATGATAATATCCACAGTTAGTGATGTGGTAGAAAAATAAAATATAAACATTTACCTTTAAAAAACGTTTGACATTTATTTAGGATGTTCTAGAGCAGTGCTAGTGAACATATGGCACACACGAAAATGTTCTTGGCACACAGCATTCACTACTGTCCCAAGTATTTTTTGTTACTCGACCAATACATACACATCTATATGAAGCCGTATATGGGCACGGGAAATAATTTCTCTGAAAATTATTGACAATTTGGCCATATGCTCTTAAAAAGGTTTGCCAGCCCTATTCTAGAGGTTATGCAAATGAAATATAAAAACTATAAGATGAAGAAAAGTATTTTTATATTTAAAATGAAAATCACCTTGCACTAGTTAATAGTTTGAGCACAAATAACTACAACAGATGACATATTTTTTAGTTGAAGTACTTAATTAAAATAATGTCATTCTTTGTGTACAAGATACTCATAATGTTTAACAATATCTTACCAGTTTTTGTGATGATACATTAAGAAATCTCAGAATTACAGTATTGTTGCACAAGTGAAATTCCCATACGAACCCCTGCAACTTGCAGGCATCTGTACCGAAAGGGCTACAGGCTTTGTAGGAACATTCTAGAAAGTAACCCCCAAGTTTCAATCCCTTTTATGTCAGTAAAGAAGTAATTAACCTTTTATCATCTCCACCCTTATATTTACACATGCTAGACATCATCTCCACCAGTACATTTACCCAAATTATGGTAAGGGAAAAAAAACCTTCCAAAGATGATAAAGGGTTAACATAAAAGAAAAGTGTCAGAGGAAGTATTTATCCCATTATTTTTTTCAGCATAAGAACACATTTTCAGATTTTTCAACTCACCTGCTCTGAGTACTACTTCTTTAGATGAAGAAACCAGGGCTTCTTCTTCTTCAGTTGGCAAAATCCATTTGTCCTGCTCTAGTTTCTTTAAAATCTTCTTTGGATTCAAAATCCATAACTGCTCTGGACTATGAATCAAGAAAAAACTGTCACTCTTTAATTACTAAATCATTGCCTCACTGTATTTAAAAACATTTAACTTAAAAACAAATTAATCTAACAAAAGTCTGTCAAAATTCTCTTAAAATAGTAATCTCATCTAAAAAGACTAAACAGCTGGTTCATATCAAATGGAGTTCTATTTTGATATAAATGTTAGAACAATGTTTCAATCTGATAAACCAGCTAAGTCCATCAAAATGACAATCTGCTGTTTGTTCTCAAAATGTTTGTCCATAGAACCATCTCCAAAGAAAACTAAAAGCACATTATAAATGCTTTTACTATGTGTGTGTGTCAGTGTGTATTTTTCCCCTCTAATATCAAATAATTTACATAGTGTAATGTGATATTCTGCTTCAACCTAGTTCACTGCTGAATATGAAATGACTGTTAAGTATGATGCATTGTACCACTTTTCAAATATTATTAGAAAATATCTTTTCTCCTTCAATCATTTACCAACATACATCAGAAGTGTTGCATCATGTTCTTTCTCAACTTAAACTTATTATATCATCACATACATCACAAGTTTTGACACTGCTTAGTCATATCTATATAATAAAATTCAACACGTGTGTATGTCACATAAACTGCTGGTCACATTGACTTCTAAGTGGTATCAAATGAGTTTACATAAACATACAATTTTTCACTCCACCCCCCTTGGAGAACTCAGGGATTTCTCAAAATACCCTTCTCCTAAACTGCTGGATTCTCCAACTTCTAAGTGTGCCAAATGGATCATCTCGGCCCTGAGGTTTACACAAAGATAATACTTTTCACTCAACTCCTCAGGAAACATGGGTATTTCACAAAAACACTTTTACAGGGATTCCCCCAAAACAGACCCCAAATTTGGCATTGATATATAGCAAATAAGTAGGCCTACTAATTACCGTTCATCACTTAGTTAAAGAAATTAAATTTGCATTATAGCAGCAATTATCATTAAACTGAAAAAGTGCAAAGCAGTAGTTCAAGCATTAAATTTGCATTACAGTGGCCCTGTAAATGTAGGCCATAGGCCCATGGGTCTATTAAAAACATAAGCTATGCTTGATATTTTCCAAACTGTTAATTATTTCTTACCTAATACAGTTCCACAGGACACAAGGAAACCACAAAGCCACTCCTAATTCCACAATTCGAAACATCACATCATGACAGTTACGACTCAAAACAGGGACCCTATTTATGGTTTATCAAAAAAAAATCTTAAATATAGATCTTGAATTAATCTTGCTTATAAAATATAATATTTAAAGAAGAAAAATTCAGCATAGTATATTTCTATATAAGCTTTAAAAATTTGCTTTAAGTTCAATCTTAAGACTACTAACTTATCTCTCCAAGAACTTCCAAGGGTGTCCGAGATGATAAAAGCTACAGTGATGAGAAGTAATACTCCTTGAGAAACAAGTCCTAGTCTGGACTGATGAAGCTGAGAAGTATTTATAGTTGTTGTGGAATTCTTGATGAACTCTCCTTGAAGCTGTAACAAAAGAATTATAATGAGTATTTATAGTTGTTGTGGAATTCTTGATGAACTCTCCTTGAAGCTGTAACAAAAGAATTATAATGAGTATTTATAGTTGTTGTGGAATTCTTGATGAACTCTCCTTGAAGCTGTAACAAAAGAATTATAATGAGTATTTATAGTTGTTGTGGAATTCTTGATGAACCCTCCTTGAAGCTGTAACAAAAGAGTTATAATGATTTGCTTTTCCAATTGTTTTTGCAATTTATTATTTCTTTTTATTAATTGTCTTCAGAAATTCACATGGTCACGACAGTGAAAAGTATTATATTTCAGCTTTTATGAAATTTTTATCTTTGTCAGCAAAAAAATTTTACATAATTTTAATTCTTGGACAAAAGATTACTTTGAATTGAGTAGAAAGGTTTCCATATTTATGCTTTCATAACCATCACTACCACTAAAAAAACAAAAAAACAAGCTGGGTCCATTGTTTATATATTTGCATACACTGAATGTGTGCATAGAAAATTCAATAATTGCAAGACACATTAATAACCCAAGAAATATATGGAGGTTATAAAAGTGGAAGTCTTGTCAAAAAGTATAAGGATAAATTTTAGTATATAATGAAAATAAATCATAATACTATAATTTCTAGATTATCCCAGGAAACCAGACATTATTCTTCATTTTGATGTAGCTACTAAGTGAAACATTAAAACTAATAAACTAGCATATATTAACATCAAGGCCGAGATCTCAAATTAGTACAACATAACAGCAAGTGCCATATGTCACAAAACCAGAAGTAAAAAATAAACTATGGCATTTATTGAAATTCATAAAAAAATATAATAACCTTAGTTTACTATAAGTTCATTATAATCATCTTTAGAATTATTATTTTCTGTATCTTCTTAATTTCTTGGCCCCCCAGTGGCACAGCGATATGTCTGCACACCTACAATGCCAGAAACTGGATTTCGATACATGTGGTGGGCAGAACACAGATAGCCCATTGTGCAGCTTTGTGCTTAACTACAAACAAACAAACAAGCCTCAATTTCTTGTCACTAGAGCTTAAACATGCCTAGGAATACAAAACCAATAAACAATGGAAACTAAGCTTCATAAATAATTTTTATATTATACTTAAGGATTTTTTTAGCAGAACAGAGAAACATAAATACATTACTTATCCACTTATAATACTAAAGTCAGTGTTTTTGTTGTTATATTCAACTCTGGTGACACAAAGTAAAAGTGTTTTTTTTTAATTATTGACCTTTGTTTATGTATTTTGAAGCTTCTATCTTCAAAAGTAAGTTGTCACTTCCTAGTTCAGAATCACCTAGCCTTTAAAAATATATTATTAAAAATAATTTATATCTTACCTTAAAATACATAAGAGTTCCATAAACAAGAAAAAAAATTAGTACAATGAGCATGAGACCTGCATAGAGTCCATTGAACACACTGGTGAAGAAACTCTGCAATAAAAAACTTCAAGGTATTAAAACATCGGTCTTTGCAACTGAGATACTATAAGCTTAGTTAAACTAACATTTTACAGCAATAATCTAAAACCTAGCTGTGTTTTAATGTTTAACAAAGAACTAGATTTCAGTTACGCAGAATTAATAGGAAACTTTTTAAGTGTGTTATGTTGTGTAAGGAATATATCATAACTTTATATTTTACCATTCTTTTTCACTTTGATTTCCATCTTCAAATAAATTAATTTTAATGTGACAATGTTAAATTCAGTGTCTTCATTATTGGTTCTAATTCCTAACAGAAAAAAGGTAAGTTTAGTTTAATCTTATTAAATCTTATTATTACTTCTACCTCCTAACTGAAACAAAGAAAGTTCAGTATAAACTAACAACTGCATAAAAATGTTAGATCTTATCACTTCTACCTCCTAACTGAAACAAAGAAAGTTCAGTATAAACTAACAACTGTATAAAAATGTTAGATCTTATCACTTCTACCTCCTAACTGAAACAAAGAAAGTTCAGTATAAACTAACAACTGTGTGAAAATGTTAGATCTTATCACTTCTACCTCCTAACTGAAACAAAGAAAGTTCAATATAAACTAACAACTGTGTGAAAATGTCAGATCTTACCTTTTCATTGTCACTTCGATTTCCCAGCTGAAGCAAAAGCAGTTCAGCCAGAAGTAATGAATATGTAATTATGTTAAAGGCCAGAAAACCAAAAAATGATTTGTCGAGGAAAGAAAACTTATCTAGTGTCTTGTCCTGCAAGTGGAATATCTTTAAATGAGAAAAAAAAAGTCAACTTTAATAACGATTTTGTTTGTAAGCTATGTTTTCATCAAATAATAGTTGTTTCTACCAATTTATTTGTAAGTCTAATAAACACAAGGAAAAAAATATATAAATATGTAGATACACTTTAAATTGTTCATAATTATGCAAGAAATGATTCTACATTGTTCAGAATTTCATAAAAGATGGTTACAATAGTTTTATTTCAAAGAGTTGCCAGTAGACCAAATGATGCAAGAGCTGTTAAAACTCCTGTCAAACACACACATACACACACATATTTACATTACCATAAAATAAATTGTTAAAAATTATTTGATTGGTTAAACAAATTAATTTTACTGTTTAAGCATTTCTAGTGGGAATAGCTGAATACTCCACAAGAAAAATATTCAGTACCAAGCAGTGAAAATTATATCATCAGATATAGTTATATCATCAGGGAACATGAATTAATATTTGTTGTTATTTAAATCACTTTATGAAATTCATGATGTGGTTTAATCTGTAAAAAAATTTATAACTAAAATTGCATAATAGAGAGGTCAATCTAAAACATTTCTTAAGATAAAATTTTTTAATAATGTTCCAAGAGACAGAATAAAAAGTATTATGAGTGAAGGTTCAATGATTAAAGAACATGAATCTTTGATGGAGAATAGGCATTTCCTAAATTAAAAATAAATGCTTATCACAAATTCTCTACTGCTCTTGTTTATCTTACACAAAGTAAAAAGCATTCCAGACAGAGCCTGAAATACAAACTAATTCTCACTTTTACTGTTAACTGTGTTTCACTTACCTCTGCCCAAAAGCAGACAATGAGAGAGGAACCTGTAAGGAGAAGTGGATAATAAGCACTTAATAAACTAGATGTCCATTGAGGTGTTGCATTCTCCTGTAAAAGAAAAAAAAAGACACAAAGTATTTAACTATTGGTAAAGTTAAGATTTTTCCTTACCTGAAAATGTCTTTCCAATAGATACTCACCTCTTCACTCAGAATAGCTTGATCATTTGAGCATCTATGAATGTGATTTGCATACAAATAGTCTTAAACTAATTCACACCTAAAAATCATGTGTTTAATGTGAACTGCACTAATGTATCATGACACCATCATGCAACAATAGCCCTCCACCAATAGGAAGGTGACACAACATCCTTGCACAGTAGTTCATCTTAAGCATGTGCACTAACTTCATTCATAAACAAAGAAAGGACACTGAAGTGGGGAGAATGGGTAGGAAGGTGTTAGAGGTGAGAACCTATCCGAAACACATTTTCAGGTAAGGAAAATATTAACTACCGAGACAATACCTCCCCTCCACATGCAGAATCCCACACTAAAATGGTGGAGGGACTGGTGCAATCATTCAACGTAGATGGGTTCCCTTGCAAAAACACCCAAAGAGAAAGCCCATTGAGTGTGACATCCAATGGCAGGGACTCCATAGGGGCACATCTCTTGGAGAATACATCTTGTATCCACCAAGGTATACTATATTCTTTGAACAGAATGGAATAGATGGAAGCGAAAAAAGAGCCCACAAGTGTTGCAGAGATGGATGGAATCTGATCATGATCAATCTATCACCCAAACACACGTGGTCAACAAGCTAATAAGTCTAGTGTGGTTAGGCCAATCAGACTATACAGTGTCTCACTGACTCAACTGGACAGACTCTTGTTGCAGAAGTAGGGCACACTAGCTGTTTGAGGGGTGACCCACAGTACACAGACAGTGTCACAACTGCCCTACTTCCCACATGTGCTGTGCACAAGCAGTACAGAACCCTCCAAGAAGGTCCACCACCCCAATGGCTAAGAACTGGTAAGTGGAAAGGGTCTCCCATGATCCACTTGATCAGGAGGGGTGATTCATAGTGGGGAAACCAAGAAAAGTGCCCAGATCTCCATTTAACACCTGCCAGAAAGGTCTTTTACTGGAAACAGTGCAACAAGTGATTGTAAAACTCTATTTTTAAAAGCCAGCAGATGCAAGCCAAAAAAGTGGGCAGACACTTCCCTGGTATGACTTTTTCTATGACTGTCTATGAGTGGTACAGTCTGGATTGGACAATTGACTCAATTTAAATACTAAAAGGATACCTCCAGTCCCATTGCCGAATACACCAACTCAACAGTGGGCACAGGTAGAGCTAGGGCAGATGGGTTGAGTGCTTTCTGTTACCCTTGGTCTGATGTGGATTTTTGGAAATAAGCATACCCTGGGAGGCTACACCAGCCACCTGGCAGGATCCTATAAAAAAGGAAAAGGTGCTGAAAAAGAAAATGTACTTACCATTTTTAAATATGGTAAGTAGTTTTATTGAAGAAAAGTGCCAAGAAGGAATCAAAATCCCACAGAAGATGAAACAAGCTTCCCAAGCAGCCAGTTTTAGGAAGAAGGCCTGAAATAGAGAAGGAAGGAAGTGCAGTGAAAGAGAGCATATAGAAACAAAAATGACAGTGACAACAGGTGAGAAAGAAAAAAAAACTTAGGCTTCAGAGAAGGGAGTAATAATGAACATCAAGCCAATGGTCCAAACAGAACAAGTATAAGTGCGTGTAAAACCAAGTCAAAGTCCTAGTCAAACATGGGAGTAGGACAAGTGGGTCAGTGAACAAGGAAGAATCAGAACAAAGTGTAGAAGACAGGAGACAAAAACTGACAGCAATGGGAAAGGAGAAATGTAGTTGATAAAGTCACCTAAGAACCAGCAATATAGAAACCAACAATCCAGGGTCAAATAACCACATGAAAAAGCCCAAAAAGTGGGTTACAAAACGATGGAACAATATTGAAATACCTGCCACTTTTGTTTATAGATGAATGGAATTGAAGGATGACAGGAATGATATAAGAAAAAGGTTTATACGATCAGAGTCCAACCCTGTGGGCAATGGAGTGGACAAATCCCACATGTGAAGATGAAGAGACAACATTCCTGCATGAAAGAGAAATGTGGAAAAAGCAAGAGGTAGTGGGAATGGGGCCTGGATCCAATAGACAAAGCAGAGGAAACCATTGTTGTGCCAACCAAAAAGGCACCACCAACAGGAACTAAAAAGGAGTGTCACATATCAGAGCAAAGTCAAGAAGGAGAAGACGACTGGGGGATATGGAATACAGGATGAGGTGAGACCAGTTCTGGCTGAGAGTATCGACTGCTCAGGCCGAAGGATGAGAAACTGGAGACCCAAAGAGTGTTAAGTGGTGAAGATGTTAATAAGAGGCATGCCCAACTGAGCAAACCCAATGAAAATCCTGAGGGTGGAGAGACCAATCCATGGTTAGAACCCTATCTGGCTGAGAGAGGTGATTCACCATCAAGTTCAAAGCCCTTGTGGTAAAAGGGAAGCCAGAGTTCCCAAAAGAAAAAAAAATCTCATGTGCATGAGAAGCATAAATCTAGGTGACAAGACACTTCATTGTTTGCAAACAAAAAGGATAAGGCTAAACCCAACTGAGATGAGAGTAGAAGATGTACCAAGTAGAGGACGAGCATGAGAAAAGACTTGAAAGGCTTAACAAGCTAGCCCGGCCGAACAGCCCCAAACAGAAGAATGCAGGTGTAAAGGAGGAGTCCACTCACTAATGGGCAAGGAGAAGCTAATCTTTCATATAACAGTGGAACCTAAGCCCCAGTTTATGAACAAGAAAGATGAATCCCCATGACTCAAAAAAAAGGACATAATACAGAGCAGATGCAATGTCAAAGTGAAGAGCATAAAACTGGATGACCCAAATCCAATGGATGAAACAAAGAAAATGTCTGGAGGACAGAACAATTTGAATGTGTAAAAAGGTGTCCAAATGTTGACCTTGGTCATCCACAGTCTGGGTGAAAAGAACCACCAGAGAGAAAATAAACCCCCCATATGGAAACTAGGGATGAAAGATGAAAGGTCAATAGCTAAGATGCCAGTCTCCAGTCCTCTCAGGGACCACAAAAATACAAGAGTAATAACCAAGAGTTGGTGGAAATATATTCTCGATGCCATTCTTGGCCACAGACCTGAGATCACATCCTTGAGACACTGAAGTTAAAGGTGAACAGAGGGAGGAGGAGAGGAAAAGGGAAGGAGGTGAAAAGAAGTGGAGGGATAAACTCTTGGTGAGAACCTGAAGAACCCATCTGTCAGAAAAATGGAGACCAAAGTCTGGAGCAGAGAGACAGATAGGCCCTAACAGGGCCAGACCTGAAAGGGTAGTCACCAACAAAATGAGCAAAAACCCTGACATCAAGATGTAGGAGGGTGAGAAATAGAAGAAGGCCAGGAAGCTGTAATGGGAAGAGAGACGTGGATTCAGCAGGTCTAGGAATAGGAAGAAAATAGATCAGAAACCATAGTAAACAATAAGGACTAATGCTGGAGCTGCCTCAGCACAGGTTTTCAGTGAGTCAGGAACACCCCTGAAGACCTTAAAGCAAAAAATGGTGCCCAACAAAGATCATGAAAATAACCAGGAGGTAGGTATACATTAGCTAGGAGAGCATCTCGTCCCACCAAGTCCTAACAGAAGAGGAACCAAGTAAGGAGAGAAAGAGCAGAAGAAGTACGAACCAATGTAGTGAAAAGAAGAGAACAAACCTCTCCATAAAACTCCTCCTGGGAACGATGAAGTGCCTCTGACATAAGGTGAAGTGACGAGAGGTAATGCAGAATGGTAGTAAGAAAGAGACAAAGGCACAAAAATTGGGTACTAGAAAGAGAAGTTAAGAGGTCCATCCCCCAAAAAAGTAAAATAAATTCCAAAGATTGAGAATCAAGAAAGGGAAATGAAGAATGGCAGTAATCCAAGACAAAATAGTCAGGGAGATGAGGAGGACAAGGCATTTTAGTATGGGTATACAGGTGTTTGAGAAACAACAAACCTGTATGGACTCTTAATGTCAAGTGAATGACGGAAGACAAAATAGTCTCGAGTATGGGTTGCAAGTATTAAAGCAGAGAGAAATTAAAAGACAATGAGGAAAGAGAAAGAAAAGAACATACCTGCAAAATCATGCCAAACTAGAGATGAAAAGAGTGAGGATTTTCCTCCCCAGATAAAGCTGTGACTAGAGCATACCCTGTCAGGGAAGAGATCTTGTCAAAATCGTCATCATCCTAATCATGTTCAAATTGGGGAGAAGGAATGTTGGCTGAATGAACAGGAGAAGGAGGCCAGTTTGCATGAAGGAACCCACAACAAATTGAACAATGGCTGTCATGATGTCTTCTACAGACAACAAGCACCCCAACAGCCACAAAAGTCTCAGGTCCAGTGTTAGGAACATCATCACTAATGGAACAAAGCAGAAGTTACACCATCACTTGAAAATTCATAATGGGTAAACATGAAAAAAGTTATCTTGTTTAGTTACAAAAGAAATCAGTGAAACTTAACCGAAAGTTACGTTTCATAAACTATCATAAATCTCAAGTAACTGACTAATAATATTAAAAATAAATCCATTTTAGACAATGCAAAAAAATAAAAAGTTATTTGGACCAAAAGTGCAAAAAGGTTGTGTCACCAGCCTATTGGTGAAAGGCTACTGTCACATGATGATGTCATCATGCACTAATGCAGTTCACGTTAAATAAGTGCTTTTGAGGTGGGTGTTAGCTCAAGGTTAGTAGCATGCAACTCTCATAAGCAGACACGAGAGATCAAGCTTTTCTGTGTACAGAGGCAAGGTATCATCTTGGAATTACAGTTTTCTCTGCATCAATTAAAAAAATATATTTGTTTACAGGTTTGATTGTCAGCTTATTTGCTATAATAATTTATTGTTTCTATCTGAATATATATTGTTACAGTATACACCAATGTAAGATTACTTTTACACCACTCATTAGCAAAATTTTTTCTTGTAGTGAATCAGCATTATATTCAATGCATATGTCAACAACAAGAAGTACTGTTATTCTCTGGGTTTTGTGAAATTTGTTTTTAATCAAAACTACCTGCTAAATCAATTTTTCTCAAAAAATTAGGATTTCACAGTAATTACAAAATTACTTATCTCCACAGTTTCTATGTCAGAAATATTATTTTCAGACAACTAATAATGGTCAAGAGAAGTATTTCAAATACATGACAGAAGATTGATGTTGTTTTCATGTATCCTACCAGTGGATGGGCTCTGCATCAAGCTGAAGTTACACCATTCAAAAAGATAAAATATAGCT
>NW_013666390.1:306547-316563 GCF_000517525.1 Limulus polyphemus | reverse complement strand
ATAGCTATACATCATTTATAGGTTTGTAATCCTCCCAATTTTGTACAAATAAAATAGATGATATGATTTTTTTTACCCATATCCATAACAGCTTGTATCTGAATCACACTTTTTATTAATGATTCATATACATAATACATACTTAATAGCAGTTGTATTAAACAAATCACCTTTTAAAATAAGACAAATCTTTTTTTTTTGTAAAAATGACAATTAAAAAAAAACTGATGTTTATTATGATAAAAAAAAACTAACAAACACTTTATAAATACTTACTGGTGATGAGAAGTAAGATCCTCTGATAGAAGTAGCAATACAGATTAAAACATACAGTGCTTTTTGTGTTGTGATTCTACATGCTTTTAACACAGATGGAGACTTTATTCTTCTGTATTCTGATTTCACACAGAGCAGCTAAAAAAAAAAGAAAATCAAAATGTACCAAATATTATCATAAACCTGACACAAAACAGAAGAAAGAGAAGAACACCAAGACAGGAGTACAGGTAAAATTTTGAAACTTGTTTGTTAGTTTTAGATACTTGTGTAAAGCTACAAGGGCTATTTATGCTAGTTATCCCTAATTTGGAACTGATAAAACTAAATGGAAGGCAGCTACAATCAACAGCACCCACTAATAACTCTTATATATGCAACTATGACTCCAACAACACCCACTAATAACTCATATGTGCAACTGTGACTCCAACAGCACTCAATAATAACTCTTATATATGTAACTGTAACTCCAACAGCACTCATTAATAACTCTTATTAATGCAACTATGACACGAAAGTACAAAAACAGGAGGCAACAGGATGCAAACTATGTGTCCTTGGATCCACTGTCCGGCATGCTAACCACAATGCCACACCAAGTATACAACTCTTTTGAAGTGGGTTCCTCTGGCCTAAACAGATTTTAAGAATTTCTTTTACAACCTAAAATGCATTTTTGGATATCTTTGAAAAAAATGGCACATACTTTATTTTTTCCATCTTTCATGACCACATTTTCTCTTAAACAACAGCCATTTTGGTTATTCTATCCAAACATTTTGTTTTTGGAAAATGGATGATTGGCAGCATCATAACAAAATACACAAATTGGATGCTGATGTACATGTCAATACAATTTAATGCTTTTTTGTTGTCTAGTCTTAGTGTATTTTACATCTGTGGATAAATTACACATTTTTTAAATTTGGCAGAACTTTGTATTTTAATATTTGGAGGTGGAGGGATATTTTTTTTATGGTTAGGAATTTCTTTTTTTTTTGAAATTCACAATTGTACATTCCTCAGAAATTTTTAAGATGCATGGTTATATACAGATGGTCAAAACACTGAAACCTGTAGATCCACAAAAAAGTCATATGTCTGCCATATCAGCCCAAAAGCATGGAAGAAAACTGTACGAGCCATAAATAAACATTACATATGTAATGTAAGAAGCAACAAGAGAAACATTAACATTATTTAATTTCAATACAAAAATGTGGTATATTTTTTATGTTAACAGAAGGTTTTATAGTCTGCAATTAAGTTATGTGAATTAGACTTTTTTAATAGGCAAATGTTTAATACCAAATTGGTATCTGCAAGAACACAATACGTTGGTGCAGTTGTTGAGAAACATAACTTAGTATACAGTTGTGATATTACTGTCAACAAAGTTAATACATTCAAATGTATATAAAGCAAATGTAAAGTATTCTGAAATGTACATATTTAGCACAAAAACTGACTGAACATTATGCTTCAGATTTGTGTAATATTTCCTTTTAAACTAAATCTTTAATATACTCACCAGCTGTATGAAAGATACAACACTTATGATGTAAAATACACTGGAAAACGTAATGAAGTATCCCAGGTTTGGATCGGTGCAACTTCCCCCACTGTACTGCACCTAGAAAATAACTATCGTTTTTATAGCTAATTTCGGAAAATATTGTATTTTCACTCAAAATGCATAATGAATTTTTGCAACAAGTTATTTAATTTGCAAACTATATGAAAATGAAATCTCTTCGTTTTTGAAATATCACAGAACTCCTACTTCTTTATCAAATGTGCATAGGGTTGGTCCATTTACTAAGTGTATCTACATGAAATGTGAAAAATCTTTAGTAGTATGTACAAGTCTTTTGTAAACAAAAAATCAGGTATGTTACAAAATTATTTGTAATCAAGATGTCAGTGAACTGTTAAACTCAGTCTGACTCAGACACTGATAAGTCAAAGTTCAAGGTGATGTTTGTTTACAAAATAAAAATATTTTGTAGATCGTGCAGTTTGCATATCCTCTAGAACCTCCAAAATGCATATCTATGGGTGTTTTTAAGTATCCCTGTATACCGTACTTGGTATTTACTTTCCTCTACAATAAACTGTCACTAAATCAGCAATGTAGGATCAAATGAATAGTTGATAACTGACATCAAATACATAATACCATGTTGAATGGCACTCTATAAAAGGTAGTAGCATGCGCACTTCGACTTCCATCCATCATACTAGAAGGGTTAAGCAGGAAAGCAGAAGAAATAAAAAAAGCTAATTAATTATAACAAAACTAATAAGTTATAATTTCTAAAAAATCAACTCACTAATTGTTAGTAAATTTACCTCAAACTTGCTTATTTTTATTTTTTCATTTAATTTTCTGAGCATATATCTTTAAAAAGCAATTCATAAATAATATTAAAGTGTTTGCAAATGAGAAGAAAAATGCATAACATTTCTGAATAAATATTATAAAACAAGAGCTTAATAGTGGATAAAAGCCCAACATAACCCAAGGACCATTTTTAAATAAAAGGAAAATGACTATTAAACATCCAAAGGTAGAGAAATCTCGTGTTAAAACATGGACTTATTGACCAAAGAAAGTAAAACTTAATTTAAAATTAAATAATTTGCAGTAAGCTTAACAAGAAACAAAACTCAGACATTGAATCATTAAAAATAAACATAAAGATAAAACATACAAATTATTCTGACCTTACTGCAGAATAGTAACTGTAATGTTTTTCCTTTGACAAAAAAAAAGTCTTCTGTACTTCATTGGTAGAATAGAAATCAAAAATGTTATTTTTACAATACCAAACAACATCATGCAATAAATCCTTTATTCTACACAAAGAATAATCAGTGTTAAGACCAGGATTCTTAAAAACAAAACAGGGTATTATTTCAACTTTCACATGCAAAACAAAATATACACACAATACAAGAATTACAGGTCAAGACATTTACAAACAACACATTTAAACTACAAATAACTTCTAAGTAACATAGTTCCGACACAAAACTTCTAATTCAACAATGTAACCTCCTGCACAACTTCAACAATATAACCTTAACTTTGAAAATTAATCACAAAAATCCATTTTATTATATACTTACAAACTCTAATTAAATATAACTCATAACAGTTCTAATTGAGTTTCAAGCAATACCCAATCTATTCTCTAGATTCTCAAGCATCTGGTATATGTCTTCAGTTTTATTTTTCTGTATACTTTATTTGTTACAATATGATACAATCACAATTACATACAGTATAGTTATTGGCTATTGACAAAACTTCAGTTCCACATAGTGTCTATCATTGTGCCTCACAATCCTCGGACTGATAATGCCCCGAAAGGAATTATATTACAGATTTTGAGAAGATTGTAAATATTACTTAAATAACCAAAAGTGTTAAAAGTCTGATACACACACAAAAAAAAACACTTTATACCTCACAAAAACAAACTCCTTCATAGCAATCACCATGTCCTGAACAATTGTCCAAACATTTGTCTTCCATCAAATCCCAAAGTTTCAGTCTATTTAAAGGAGAAAGATGAGTAACCATGCTAGGAGGTGGATCATCGCAGTCCAACATACTTGATATCTCTTGATAAAATCACACGCAAGACGTTTCAGCAGTATTCTATGAAAATAAATTAATAAACATGAATGTTTTTTATGAAAATTATAAGCCTGCAAATATTCTAATGAATTCTTCTCTACAACTGTTACAATATGCATACGGATAACCACTTGAATAATTGCAAATAAAAATGCTTAATTCTTAAGAACTAATTTATAATATAGCAATTAAAGTCCTTCATAAATGTTTTTGGTCACAAGTTCATGCCTAACAATGATTTTGTTATCTTTGGGATATCATAACATCAACAACAAAAAAATCAAATACTATAAATAGCTTCTTAACTAAAAATAATATAATAATTAGGCTTAAGGATGAGCAAATAGTTTATCATCAACCCATGGAATAGGATATGACTAGTAAATATCAGGTAAGTCAACAGTGGATATCATAATATCCTTAAAGATGTTTCACATTCTCTAATCAAATCCCAACTTATTCCTGAAGAAAGGTCTCCTTTTCAAATATGTACTAATTAGCAGGTTTCCTGAACCTAATTTATCTGCTTTTTTAAATTCTTAATTTTTAGTAACATGTTTATAACATCAAATTTTATTCGTAATACTAAAATATTACTTAAAACAAAAATAATTGAGAATGCTTAATTAATAAGAACCAGACTCTCTTAACGAGTAAGTAAAAACTTGGAAAAGAAGTATAAATAATAAAGAGGAAAAATGATGTACTTAGGATTATAACTTGTTTTTCATGAGAGAGAAACACAGACAGTGTGTAGAAAAAGAAGAGCATATGTGTTGTTATTAATACAAGATCATTATGTGAAAAACAACTAACAAAGTCTTTGGGTCCATTTACAAAAAGCCCTCAACAGAAAGTTTATTTTTCACACTATAACTTTGCTTCAGTTTATTCCTCTTCCTGAAAAAAAATTGTTAACATGATTAAGGTGATGAAACAATAAAGAATGGAATGCAAATATAAGCTACAAATAAATTACTTGATTTAAGTAATTAAAACAAAACAAACACTTTTGTTTTTAAAATTTTAATTCAAACTGGGCAAGGGCTAGTTGTGTATAGCTGTACCTGATTTTGAACAAATAAACTAGAGGGAAGGCAGCTAGTCAAGAGCAGTCACTACCCACTCTTGGGCAAGTGTTATCTATCCATAGAGTGGTTATGAATTCACATCACTATTATGATGTATTCACAGCCCCAGACCACATCCTTGTGACAACAGGACATGAATCAAACTCTCTGATTCACAGTCCATACATGCTAGTGGTGGCCAAGCCAGTCCATAAAGAAAATAATGTAGAATAAATAGAGTAGGTGCAACTTGATTCACACAATGACTGAGAGATATACGTGAATGATAAAATGCAAAGATTCAAGTGAATAGTTAAGTATTATTAATACACATATTAGTGTATTACTACTACCAGCCAGTAAATGTAATGTAAGCTCTTCTGTATCATTGTTAGTTATACAAATAACTTTAAAATTGAATTAAAACTTGACAATTTGCAGAATGGCTTCCTTGAGATGTGTTGCTAATTTAACTTTGTTAAAATAATTTTTGGATACACAAGGTGATACAAAATATTGTATGCATTTTTTGAAGTTATGTATCTTGCGTACTTCCTGCATAATCTTTTCCTCTAAGTCTTTCAGCATTCAAGGTTTAGCACCATACACTTTGTCCTTCAGCACTATAAAATGATAATGAACTTAATATAAACCAAAGACAACATAATAAAATTGATATTTAAAATTATGTATACATTTTAAATCAGTGATTGGATTTTGCCTGATAGAAGAAATATTCTCAACACATTTGAGTACTATGACCACAGGCATTATCCATTATGACTTAAGGAATGACAACATATGCAAAACTTTAAGTTTCAATTTTATTATGTTGTTTTGGGTTTATATTTATTTATATATACAGTATGGAAATAAAATGAATCATTCTTGTACTTTCAGTTTGTTATTTGGTAAGTAAATAAGTAATGTCAATCCAGTGGTTTATTTATGCTTTGAACTTGGTAATTGTGTATTCATAATACATAATTACTACTCTCCTGTTAACTCATTGCTGTTTTATTAAAAATGCAACTTTGAAAAATCTCAATTCAAACTTGCTATAAATAGCAGCAAAATATAATTTTTATAAATCTAACATATAAGCATATTTGTGAAAACATGCAGCATGTATATTATCAATTTTGAACAACTGAGAGTTTTGGTCAGTCATGGGTATCAAAAGTAAACTTTTGGAAAGGAATCAAGCTTGCCAGTAATACACCTGCTAGAAACCAGGGAGATTCAGGAGCATACATCCCTAAGAAATTGCACTGGAGATTTGGGGAGGAGAGGGGGAATCTCAGCTTCTTTGATTCTAATGCCCATATCAGTAAATTCCATTATGCTTTATAAACAATTTCAGCACATTGTACTTAAAATTAAATTTATTTCTCAGACGTAGTATATTGCTCATACTCTGTAAATTTCATTTGACTAGTGTACATGTTTCAATAATTTTCATTCTTACATTTTCATTTTATTATATTAAAGTGAACCTATTTTTTTTATGAAATATTTAAAACATATTTGTTTAACATTTATGTAATATATTTTTAGATAAAATCCTATAACACAACCATACAGGATTTAAGGGATTAGTATAAAATCATGGCATTACTTAAGCTAATAAGTTTGTGTAGAGAAAAGAAAAAACAGCAACCTACCATCCTACAAAAACAAAATAAAACTCTTCATTTATATGAAAAATACCCTTGTGAACAGAGCATAAAGTATAAAATACATTCATGAATAACAATTCTACACTATTTTTCCATTATCTTAAAGTTAAAAAAGTAAGAGAAGGGTCCCTCCTCTGTAGAAATCAACTTTTAAATTAGTGGTCCAAGGCTTGTTAATTCATGATACACCACAACTACTTCTTCAGCTACTTTTTGATGTTATGCCAGTTTACAAGTTATTTTGTAAATAAATTCCTGAAATGAACACACCTGGATGTAAAACAGGTGTTTGCCTTCTGTAGAAGTCTACTTCTAAATTAGTAGGCCAATGCTCATTAACATATACCCCAGCTACTTATTTGAAATGAACTTAGATGTTATGCAATTTACACAAGTTCTTTGTAAACAAATTGGGTCTTGGAACGCAAGTATAAACAAGAAAAGTAGCCTTTGTTGTGGATTCCCCCTCTATTGATACAAAGTTTTAAGTTAATACTATGATGACATTTTACCCTTTTTAAATAAAAACAAGTTATGTTTAATCTACAGTTTGATTTAGTAAGTATGAAGTGACTTTAGCTATAATTTAAGCTTATTCAGTTACTTGTAAGTAATAGAACAGGCTAATTAAATTCGATTATTACACAAATATAATCTAAAGACTAGTTATTTATCACTTCCTATTTTAGTGAGAAGGCAGTAATAATACAGCATAATACATTTAACATTAAGTTTAAAAATGTTGTCAATATACTATTTGTATTTAGTTTTGATTATTTGTTCCAAGACTTCAATTGTTAAGAGTAATTTAGGTTTTAAGCACTCACAGTTTGTAAGGTGCAACAACTGGATTTTATTTGAAAATTGGGACTGGCATGCACATATAAGGAAACTAGTAATGAATATGTACAACTTGTGTGTAAAGTTAATATGCTCGAGAAAAAATTGGAGGTTATCCTAAATAGGGTAGAGCCAATGGGTAACTGTCAGACAGTGGCAGCAGGATTTAAAAAGGAATTTAAGTTTTTGCATGCAAATGATACAGTGGCTAATAATGACTTTCACGAAGTTAAAAACAGTATTAACATGGCTAGCATTAGTGGGCTTAATTATATTGAGCAGGTTCTATTAAACAACAGAGTTAAGACTTTAGTTTGTATTGATGAGGATCTGAGAGAGAGAAAACAATAACAAAAGGAAGAGAAAGGAATGGGAATGAAAATTGAATCTAGGTAATAAATACAAGGGTAAAAAAGACAGTGGAAAAAAAATTAATCAGAAAAAACAAGACAGCTTTTGTATGCAAAGGATACAGTGTTATTGAAGAAAAAGATTTTGGTATTCTGGCTGATTAGTCTCTTAAGCCATCCAAGCAATGTTTCTGTTGCTAGTGGTAAGGCAAATAGGATTTTAGGTTGTATTTTCAGAAATATTTTGAATATAAGTCTAAAGAGGTTACAATGTCATTGTATTGGTCATTGGTTATACCACACACCATAAGGAATGTCGTGAACTCCTGTCAATTAAATATCACCATGTGCTATTTGTAACAAAAGGAAAATCAGTTGATATTAAACATGAGTGGATCGCTCTGAATCATGTTTATGTGACGAAGTGTTAATCTCGTAAAATAACCCAATAAAGACATCGCCATTAAAAGTTTTGATAAATGAACGTGCTTTTCCCACATATTTAAAGAAACTGTGAAAAAAAAGAGGGGGCTAGTAAAATACAGTTTTTAACTGGCTGAAGTTTCATACAATGCAATTTTAATTATGATTTTATTGTTTTGATTTAGCCACGTCACTAAGTTATTGGTGGTTACTTGTTTTCCCAGATGTATAATATTCTAAATTTACATAAAGTCTCTTACATTAGTTTTATATATAAATTCTGATCACTATTATAAGTGTGAAGGGGACTAATAGTAAAACGTAATTGAAAACTATTTTCCCCGATAATTCTTTGGGGGAAGTACCGATAATAAATGTAGATTGATCTTGTTTGTTGATAAAACTAGTACAAAGAGTTTCAAACCTTAATAAATCGGGGTATATATTAACTTCTTTTTACGTGGCAACGTGCTTTAAATAACATGATAAACTAAAAGTTATGTAATGTTTTAATTCTACACTGTAAAATCTTGGCTAACTGTCGGCAAATACGAACATCTGATAAGAGGAAACTACAACCAGTTTTATTATTAAATAAACTTTAATCCTGTTAAAAATACACGTAGATATTTTCTATTAAAATATGCAAAAACAAATGCTTACCCTTACCAAAACAGTAAAACAAGTTTCACAAACAAAGTGACTGTAGGATTATTATTGAGTGACTAAACTCCCGCAAAGGTTGACGGGATAGAACGAACTGAATTACATTGACCTGGTATGTACTGACAAAAGAACTGGTTAAGGAAATCATATGTTCTTTCATAGTATTATATATTACTATAAACGCATTTGAAAATAAGTAACATGGAAGTTTAATTTTGTTTCAAAGTGTCGTAGCTTAGTGTAAATGAATTTGAAAATAAGTACGTCACAAAAGTTTTCTGAAAAACTGTTGTTTTTTATTCATGCAAATACTCTGTCAGGCTTTATGAAACATGCTTTGCAAATATTTAAATAAGTTTAACAAAACAAAACTCTTCGATAGTATTTTGGCTAATGAAAATACAAGAAATGTAAATTTGAATGTAGTGTCATTGTAAATTTTTTTTATTGATCCATTGCATATAGGCCCAAAGTAGCTCAGCAGTAACTAGCTGCTGGTAACGTTAAAAACTGGGTTTCAATACCTGTGGTGGTCACAGAACAGATAGCCCAGCCCATTGTGTGGCTTTGCACTTAACAACAAACAAACAAATAAAAACAACCTCATGCATATGCACTTTGTCTTACTATAGCAGCCTCTGAAAGTTATATTCCTGATCTACCAAAGTGAACGGAATGTTAAAACTATTTCTGTTTTTTCATGGTTTCAAAATAAAGAATAATGTGGTCTTTTACTATAAGAGTTTTAAAAGTAGTATCAAATCAATTACAAAACCCAGAAATAATAGAGTTATCTTTTAATATTATGTGTTGTGATGAATTTAATGACAAAATGGACAAAGGAAGAATTTTTTCTTACCGTTATAAGGTATATATATATATTGTTACGACAGCGAAAGTCACGTGACTCTAGTAACACGTCATGAGCTTCTAGAAAATACATGTCCCTTCGTGAAACCTCGAGTGTTTACTAGATTTACGGTATTCTGTATATAAGACCGCCAACAAGTGACGGCAACAATGTAGTTGAATTGCAGACAGAGATAGAGACGGACAGTTGGGT
>NW_013666390.1:302987-306066 GCF_000517525.1 Limulus polyphemus | reverse complement strand
CGTGACCGTGGAAATTAAGTGAATTTCAAAGTTGTATTGAAAAAGAATAAACTAGTTTTATTTAAGAAAGGACTTGTGTCGCTAAAGCTTCATTGGAAAGAAATTATACGGGAAATTAACTAACGACCAGAGACGTAACAATATTATGTTGTAATTAAAAATGTAGACATAAAAAGTTATAAAAATTTTACATCAGATCTTCTAGTAATTTCGAGGAGTAGATTACAAATACAAGACGCGAAGAAGAAAGAGTGTTTTTAACATTCATCAACAATGCTTTACTTCTAATTACTTCTTTTAAAAGAGAAGTACTGTCCTAAAAAGAGAGATAAAGAAAAATAATTATCCACTCGTTTATGTGACGATCTACTTTCGTCAGTACTGTACCTGTCACTAAATACATACAGTGTATATAAATGCAGATACTTTTTGCCCAGAATGACTAGCACTATCACGTGAGTGGTCATTCTTCTCATTCAAGCATAGGCATAGCCATAACCTCAATTGAAGCTAGGACACTGCTATCAAAATTATTGTACAGCATGCAGTGTTGCAACCATATTACTCACCTTCAGAAAACATGTCATCCATTCGAGTATAACAAAGGCAACTAGAAAGAAATTTACATAATCACTTTCTCGACCACTTATCATGTGAAACCTGCAAGTATAAAAATAAGTGATAAATTCAGAATAACGACTATATTACAAGTAAATAGAATATATATCTATACAAACAAATTTCATATATATATATATATGTCTGTGCCCTGATAGAAGCAGAACAACAAGGCTGGCAATGATACTAGTTCTCGGGGGAACTTTTTATCAAGGAATCTTGATTGCTAATTGAGACTTTTATATACCATTAATAACTTTAATCATGACATTGTACAATATGGCGTGGAATGTTTGTGTTAACACTATGATTATTATAAAGGAGAAAGAATATTTTTAACACTCTTTAACAATTCTTTACTTTTAATTACTTCGTTTAAAAGGAAAGTACTGTCCTAAAAAGAAAGAGAAAGAAAAACAATTGTCCACTCATTTATGTGACGATCTACTCTCGTCAGTACTGTACATGTCAGTAACTACATACAGTGTATAAAAATGCAAATACTTTCAGTTAAAACCAAAATCAATTATACATCAAACGTATGTAATAACCATAAGCTCTTTTAATTAACCTAACTATTCTGCTGTTCATTCTTTAGGAAACATACAGTTTGAAATGGAAGATACATAAATATCATTTTTGTTTGTCAAAGTTAATGAAGATTATATTTATCATTAGAAGTCAGTATTAGAAATTATGTAGCAAAGCGCAAAAATATAATATTGTTGCGTCAGCGAGTCACATGACTACAGTGACGCAACGTTTCTAGAATTATCATGTACTTTGGCGAATGCTCTAGTATTTACTAGTAGGGTAGGCTGGCTGTTTGTTAATTGATTTTCCGTAACTTCGTACCGACGAAACTTAAGCGACACAAGCCTTTACTTAATAAAACTGGTTTATTCTTTCCGAATATAACTTAACCGATACACTCAACAATCGCGCTAAAACAAACTATAATAACGAACGAACGTTAACTACAACAATACGTCTATCTCTGACTGCAGTTCAATTACTCATTGACTACATCTTACACATTACCTTTCTTACCGCGTCACGTTTTCCCCTCTTATATATATAAGACGTAACAATACCATCTTCAAGCTTTAACTGGTCCCAATGCACCCAATAGTGCTTTGTCACAGGGCTTAGATTAGACACCTTCTCCCAAGCAGGGCGCGAAACACTTGCTCTTAAAAAATCAATTATTCGCTTCAAATCTTAATCTTTCTCTTGCTCTGCCTTGATAGCTATATTTGGTTCCACTTCACCATTATCAACTCTTTCAGTCAAAAGAGAGGTTGAACTAATTAGGTGCCATCAAGCTGAAGTCAAGCCAACAGTTACTGGAACTTGGCCTTTGTTGTTCCCAAACGTCATATTATCAAAATCAATTACAAACTTTCTCGGTATTAGATAGTCCAATCCTAATATGCATTCATCTTCAATGTCAGCCAAGTATACTTTCTGTCTGTCCTTTATGCCCATGAGCTCAATAGTCACCCACACTGGTCCCCATGATCTTGTAGAATGTCCTGTCACAACATAAAGCTTCTCTATGGCTTCTGGTACTCCTTTGTGATTTAACACCTTGATGCTCACAAGGGTTTGCTGAGACGCAGAGTCTATGACAAAGTTGCACCTTTGGCCATCTAGCTTTCCTGTCACATAGACACTGTGTGTGCTTGGCATTTTACACCTAGCTGTTGGGACTTTCATAATGGGGGTTGGTGGGCGTCGCTCAACACCAATCACTACTGGTCTCCTTGAGGCCGACTTGTTGGCAATATTCTTCCTACACTGGCTCCTCAAATGTCCATGCTTTCCACAGTTCCAACAACCTTTCTGCATACCAGCCTTTCCTGCTGTGGCACCTACCCGGTGTTGAAGTTTCCAGCAATGAGCTCTCTTGTGCCCAGGTTTATTACAGTGCCAGCAAAGTCCCTCAAACCTCTCTGAAAGCTGACCTTTTTCTGGCCTTGAATCCCGATGACTGTACCAACCTCGGTACCTCTGTGCTGGACTAAACATAGGATTCAAATTCGAGAGCTCTGGCCATTGCATCCTGCATGGTAGAGGGGCGTGCTTGCTTCACTTGTATCTTAAGTTGTGGACTGTCCAAGGCATCTACGAACTGATCCCTCAGCAACAACTTGAGGAGATCGGGTGGTGCAGTTGGGTAGGCCTTGTGTGCCATGCTCTCCAAGTCCTGTGCCAGCTCTTGCAGGATCTCCCCTTTCGCTCGGACTCTCGTCCTGAACCTGGCCCTGTAGACTTCTGACTGGTTTTGGGTTCCATACCTGAGTTCTAGAGCCGACACCAGTGTTCTATAGTTGTGTTTGTCCGCTGTTGTCAACTGTCCAAGTATTTCCAGTGGTTGTCCCTTCAAGCTCGTTGCCAGGTATACAGCTTCCTGCCCCTCTGTCCATCCATTCATCTCTGCCAGTAACTCAAACTGTGC
>NW_013666390.1:280174-302178 GCF_000517525.1 Limulus polyphemus | reverse complement strand
AATTTCGTCGGAACAAAGTTACGGAAAAATCAATTAACAAACGGAGACGTAACAATATATAAAATATGCTGCATATCTGGGACAAAAATTTATTGATTTACTTAAGTTTCAATGTAAATAAAATGTTTCAACTGGGATATGATTGGTTGATTATGAAATATATTTTCATTTTTACAAGGCCCGGCATTGGCAGGTGGTTAGGGCGCTCGACTCGCAATCTGAGGATCGCGGGTTCGAATCCCCATCCAACCAAATATGCTCGCCCTTTCAGCCGTGGGGGCGTTATTAAGTAACGGTCAATCCCACTATTCGTTGGTAAAAGAGTAGCTCAAGAGTTGGCGGTGGGTGGTGATGTCTTACACTACTAAATTAGGGAAGGTTAGCTCGTGTAGCTTTGCATAAAAAACAAACAATCATTTTTACAAAGGTGTAAAATTACATCTTTTGCTCTCTATATAAAATACTAAAGAACATTTTGAAACATTTTCCTCTCACGAGAAATAAAGGTTTCATGGTTGATACGTTTTTAACATCTGACATAAACCACGTACTGATACATACATGCATACCATCTTTGCATCATTTTTACTGACAAGTATCAGATAGGTAATCCTGCTAATAACAGCAGATTCGAATAAAGAATAAAAGGAGTAATCTGTGACTGATAACTTGACTGGGTTTCTGTAAGTGTGAAATAATGAGACTGGATAAATGTAAATAAATGAACAAACTATTTATTATAACAAACAAACATAATGTTGCGTCATCGAGATCACGTGACTATTCTTAAGCCCTTTGCTTTCTAGAACTATCCTGTACCTTGGCGAATGCTCTAGCATTTACTAGATATAGGGTAGTCTGGTATATAAAAGAGGGTGACAACGTGACAGAATAAGGTAATGTGTGTGTAGGTAATGAGTAATTGAACTGCAGTCAGAGAGACGTATTGTTGAAGTTAACGTTCGTTGATATAGCGTTTGTTTTAGCGCGATTGTTGAAAACAAGTGTATCGTAAAGTTATATTCGGAAAGAATAAACCAGTTTTATTAAGTAAATACTTGTGTCGCTAAAGTTTCGTCGGAACGAAGTTACGGGAAGTTAATTAACAAACGGAGACGTAACAATAAATTACAGTGTAGGTACTTGAGCAGATAATCACCGTTGATTCTGCTGGAGTATGTTTAGCTCCACAGCTTTCTTTCTCTCAAGGTAGACTTCCATTGAACTAAACACGATGGTCTTCAAATATGATCTTATCTCAACGATCTCTTACTACAACCAAACTAAGAAGGCGTGCCTGAATTCAACAAATAAACTGACTTTCTTTGATTAGTCTACAGGATCATTTAATGACATTTGTTCTCTCATTGCATTAATCGGCTGTTCCATTTAAACAATGTCAACTCAGCCAACAAAGGATATGGATTACAGTACTAATCCTTTCAACGCAAATTCTATCTGTTACTGCAATATCTTCTCGAGCAAAATATACGTTTATGCTAAAACTGCAAACAAGCTAAATAAACGATTTTTTAAAAATTCCTATTTAACTAAAGCTGGTAGAAAACATACAGCTATACAAACTGGTGATGTGCTAGGCATTTTATCTACTAGCACCAGCCATTCTAGCTGTTATAATCAGGTAGCTCTGTTTTAATATCTGGTAAATATCTCCAGTAGTGAAACACTGCTTGATAACTCAGAAAGTAAGGGTTTCTAAACCCTTGTGATCAATAAACTACCCTAATTTCACACTAATCGAATTGTAATCACACAATGTAATGCATATAGCGTTCCTTATAATACCAAAATAGATCGGAAAGCAAGAGTTGCAGCACCCTTTTAGCTAAGTTTTTGAACTCCTAGCTACCATTCTTAGTTTTGGGTGCTAATGATATACCAGAATCAACATATAAGCTACACTAGATGTGAGACACGTAGATAAATCTATAGTACATAGATTCGACCAGAAGTCAGAGGTTGAGACCAATGAGTCAGAGAGGATAGAATCTCATGTCGTGTTGATTCACCCAGTGATGAGAAATAGCTGAAAGTATTAATCTGGCTGTCCACAATGAAGTTAGAGGCAAAAGACCCCCATAACGGTTGGCCAAGTCACAACCAACAACCTAATCAATAAGGCTGCGTTTGATCGATTTCAGAAACTAGAATGGCTGAAGCTAGTAGATGCAATGGGATAGAGATACCAATATACTTGGTACAGTTCTGTCTAGCCTGATCTAAGTTGCTTTTGTAACACTTGTACATACTAAAGATAGACCTCTTCACAGTGGTACATCCATTTCTTAACTGTCATAGCACTTGATGTTAGTCACCCTCTCCGAGCTGTTGATGTGTAAACTCGTGCACATCAGCTAATGCAGACTATAACTACTCCATGTATCCTTGTAGAGATTGTGTGATATCTGTTCTTGGGAGAGGACTATATATCAAATCAGCAGGGAACAGGAGTTTCTGTCCAAACACATGGTTATGTTTATTGAACAACATTTAGACCTCTGTTCATTTACTTTGTGTGCCACCATGACATACACCCCAGTTGATGTTGCGAAAATTTACAATCTCGAGCAGCATTTGCATGATAGTTTGTATTAACTGTACTACTAAATCACCAGACAGGGTGTTATAAGGCAAAGTGTGTGTCTACACCACATCTAACACTTCACACAACTCAGAGAACAGCTGGTTGTTGAAATGAGCTCCTTGTTTTGGAAGAGCACAGGATAGCATGGTTTGGAGATCTACATGGCTCTCAGCTATGGATTGTGCTGAAGTATCAACCAATCAATAAGACTTGGTTCATTTTATGAAGCTATTGATGGTGATAAGTATGTACTGATAATCTCATTCAGTCACAAAGATTGTACCAGGGCTATCCTCTGTACAGGAGATCCAACAATTCTCTGCTGGAGTTTACCCTGTCTCTGCTGATTGCTGCTAGCAACATCCCAAATAAAATGGAGCCAGTAGAAATACCACTGAATTTTAGCACAAGTGTGGAAAACACCTTGATGCCACCCAATTTCTTTTTTACGCAAAGTCTCAAAAATCTTTTGCCTTAGAGCTCTAGGTACCACTAGCTGCAACACAGTTTGAGAACCGTAGCTTGGTGGTTGATAACAATAATTATATATGTGCCACAGGTCACGTGCATTCACGCTACATTGCTCCATTTGTGTGGGGCGAGGTTTACCTTACTTTGATGTTGCTACAGCAGAAATGAATTCAACTCCCACATGGTGTCCAACATCAGGAAAATCAATGAATGGACAGGATCTCTTTATATGGCAAGGTAATCAATCCAATTTTATATTTTGTGGGTTCTGGCACAGCACTATGACAGTCGTATTCTTACAATGTTGTTAATAAACATCCTATCACCCCTTCCAGATTTTTAAGGTATTAAAGTGGACCATTTCAGTAAAGCAGGATGCACCTAATCTAACCTCCTACAATACTAATGTGTCAATAGTATTTTTTAACAACCACACTGACAAGTAATTCTTTCTTACATACATGATTACACATTCTACTCTTTCCTGCAAGTTCCATAACAGTACCACAGTTCCACTATAACTAGTGTCGGTATCTAATAGGAACATGCTGTCTTACCATGGATATGCTAGCACTGGAGCTTCCACTAAAGCAAGTTTAGGGATTGAAATGTGTTCAAATTTCTCACTATTTCTAAAGTGTGTCACAATTTATTAAAAGCAGACAGTGGTCCTATTATCTTGGAGAAGTTGGCTTCAATCCATTGGCAATAAGAAGCAAAGCAAAGGAAATTGCAGACTTCTTGTTGGACATAGGTTGAGGCCAGTCTCTCATCACTGCTATCAGTATGTAGACTCTACCTACAATATGAGGGTGAAATTTCAGTTCCAAGCTTGCTTTCTTCATCTGCTTGAATATCATTTTGGGGTTCTCAGGAACAAACTAAAATGTGCAACCAATCATCAAGCATCTCTCCCATTGCAGTCCCTTCAGTGTAAGCTTCATAGTCTTTCCAAGATGGTGAACATATTACACAGCCCAAATAGCATAATGCAAAACTCAAACAAGCCATCTCTTGTGCTAAAAGCAGTCTTAGGACTGCTCACATCATCCAGCTGAAATTGCTAATATCCATATGCCAGACCTAAAGTGTTGAAGCAATGGAAACCTTACAGAGCATCCAGAGATTCATATCTTCATAGCAAAGGAAAGGCATCAACATGATTTTCTGGATTCACCCACGTAAAATCAACATAGAATCTTGGCATACTTTCCTTTTTCTTGGCAATTACTATTGGAGATGCCCAAATACGCTTCACAGGTTCTATCGTCCTGTCTTTTTACATCTTCTGTATCTCAGGGCTGTTTTTTTTTGTTTTGAATTTCGCACAAAACTACACGAGGGATATCTGCACTAGCCATCCCTAATTTAGCAGTGAAGGACTAGAGGGAAGGCAGCTAGTCATCACCACTCACCACCAACTCTTTTACAAACAAATAGTGGGATTGACTGTCACATTATAACGCCCCACGGCTGAAAGGGCGAACATGTTTGGTGGGATGGAGATTTGAACCCGTAACCCTCAGATTGCGAGTCAAGCACCCTAACCATCTGGCCATCTTAGTGCTTCAGGGAAGCCTAAACTAATGTTGCTTACTTTCTGGACATGGAATAGTTTATTTCACGTGCTGGCTCTATAACCATGTTACACAGTACAACTGAACTAAACTTCATCCACAGTAAACCACGGACACACCACTTGTGTTATTAGAGGTACTGTTATTCTCTCCAGTACATATACGCATGCAGTCCACTGCTCCTGGGTTCAACCTAGTCGACATCTGATAACTCTCTTGTGAAATGTTTGTTTGCTAATCATTAATGCAGTATGTCCACCTTGAGGATGCCAAGACCAGAACTAAGGTCGGAGTGATATCTCCTAGACACAGCCAGAGATATGTTGCTCCAATCACCATTAGCATGGATGTTCATTTGGTTGTGCTACCAATGACTGAAAAGGCTTAGCATCTCTTGCATTCCACACATGATATAAGATATGTATGCATTACATAGTACAATTATTGACTGAAAGGGCGTAGCATTCCTTGACTTTTAGTGGTGCTGTAAAGTGTGATGGATGAACTCCATTGTACAACTATCACTTGACCATCCCATGCTAGGAAGGTTGTTTGGTTGAGAAACTGACAACTGTAAAGGTGTAGTGACCACTTGCCCTCCAAAAACCCAAGTGATTTTATTCATGAAGATCATAACCCTTATCATAGCAGCTGCAGTTCTTCCAAACCAACAGTGGGGTTTCTTTTGGAAAGGCCATGCATGTGACCAGTTAAGATGGTCAAGTAGTCACAATGTTGCTGACTAAAATGGCTTAGCAACCCTTTCTTCCTGAGCTCCCAAGTAATTATGTTAGATGCAATGTATGTACTACATTGTACAATTTTCACTTGTGTATTATGGTAAGATATTTGTTTTTTAAGAGAACAATGACTCGAAAGTTGTGACTCCTTGTGCTCTAGACTCCAAAGCAATTTTCTTTGTGAAGATCACCACCTTTATCATAGTTTCTGTGATTCTCTCGAACCATTGGTGGGGTTTCTCTTGGAAAGAAATTGCTCATACACTTGATTGTATATGACTCACATTTCATGAAGGGGCTTATATTTTATCTTAAAGCAGAGATCGAATTGAGCCACTTTTGTCTTGTTTTGTTAGGGTTATCAGTGTTTACTTTCCTTTGCAGCTGTACAGCATGAGAGGATCAATTTTTATTAAGGAAATACATTGGTTCAATGGTCTGAGATTGGTGGCCATTTGGGACAGTGAATGTCTACTTACTGTAGCCTGATGTATTTAACCAGTGTTGGCAAGGGAGAGAATTGATATACAAGGTAGAAACAGTGCAAATAACATTGATGATGCATGGAATATTATGGCGAATAGTCTGTTTAGATAAATTCTACCAGGAAATGTTTATTCTGTAATACTGTTGTGTTGTACATAGGAACACATTTTAAAACTGTAACTACAGTGGTTAAGTTCACGAAAGTAGCCTGTGTACCATTACTATGGTAATGGCACACATACTTGAAGTAACATATCAAAAGCTACTTGTGTATGTGATGGTTTATAGATGTTTCAGTATTGTGTTTTCAATTATGTGTATTCTTGGCTTAGCATACGTGTATGAAACTACAGTGTCTTTCATGAATGTTATTCAACACAAAATGAATCAGTCACTGAAAACAAAGCAAAAACTTGACTAAGAATACAAATTTTATCTGTGTGTTGAATAGTTGTGCAATTAAGTATGGAAAATGACCTCTAAGGCATTAATTAAAGAAACAAGTGACATTTTCACTTAGGCTTGTGTGATTGTTTACTTGGAATTGGCAGAAATGAATTTTCTAGAAAAACTACGAGTAACAGACAGCTCATGCACACTTGCAGGAAAACAGTTTATAGTACAAGGCCATTTATAGCACTTGAAAATGTGGACTGTGCATGAATGCTGGAGGTAGAGAGTAACACCTTCCTGTGAGATGTATAAATTCTCCTCTGTGCTTAACTTGTATCTGAGGATATTGCAGACAAGATGTTGGAGTCATCAAATTTCAATGGTCAGAGTAACTAGGTTAACGTCCAACTGACATTTCATCTAATGTCTGTCACTTGTGTGGATAATTGTACTGCAGTCTCGTCCCCTCCCTGTTTCTTTCCTTTAATGTTTGAGTTCTGTTGGTTCAACAACCAAATGGTAGTACAAATATGGTGGGATTTTCAAGATAGATGTGGACACTAAACAGGTAGTTTACATCAGGCTCCAGACACAAGGATGCCTGCATAAACCGAGCTGTCTGCAGGTAGTAGGGATCGTGTTCTACAGGCAGGTTATGTGTGAGCACACCTAAACCTGTAGACGTGGAGCATTTTTAATTTTGAAAATTCAGTCCTGATGAGACTTTCCAAGAAGTGTTTTACTATTACTATCTTTCAACCCTCCATTGACTTTAAGTTGCTACTCAAACTCTGTGAAGAAATCATGGAATGAGTCATTGGTGAGAAAATGTTTTCTGATTTCAGTGATTCTGTGGAGCTTTTAGTGCTGGCCTGACATTTACATCATTGGAGCCTATAGATGAAGATGCATTGCTCAACAATGCATCTTACATGCATATATAAAGACAGTAACTGAAGGTTTAGCTCCCTGAAGCATACTCCAACACCACCAGCTGTTTCACTATCTGGTCTAATGAAGATGGAGTATGGGTTCAGCCAAATTCACGATTCCTAGTGTTCTTGTCGTACCCTTGGAGACCACAAGGCCAGAGCCAGCACTCCTTAAAGTCCAGAATAAAATGAATAGCCAGAAAATCAGAAGGTCCAAGAGCAAGTCCTGCTCAAAATACAAGTCTGATGACAATGAAAAAAGTAAGTACAAAAGTGCTATGATGTATCTCATCAGTGGGTGTTTTATGTGGACAGATCCAGTGAGATCATCCATTCTTATGGCCAGAGAAAAACTTTTCCTAAATTACAAGCCCTGCATGAAAACCAATAAGTGGATAGCTCAGTAAACCCATTTTCAAAACCTACATTAACACCAAAGTCAGTTTTTAGTGGCAGGCACCACTAAGACTTCTTCAGTTCTCTTTCAGTGGAAACCACAAACACCAACATAACTACACTTCATTACATTAGAGCATCAGCTTCTATGACAATGATCCCTATAACACTGTTGGATGTAAATGCTGAGGAGATGGAGCTCCCACAAAAAGCTCCTGACTGAAGTAAAAGGGCAACTCGTGCTGAACGAGATAGCAATTTGAAAACACTATTTTCAAGATCAGGCAAACAGGTGAACAAAAGCCTGGGGATTTTATTATTGCAAAGAAGTTTGTTAGAGCATAGACACTCACCAACATAGCCTGAAGAGGAAGTGTGTAGACTCTGGCACATGTCCTCTTGTGAGAGCTAGGGGTTATTTTCCAGACTACCAGAAATCTTCAGTTGGAAGACTTGCTGTCATTGCTCCTCTTGGTAAATTAAACTTCTCACCTTAATTGTAAATAAGATTTGATTAACTATATATATATGTGTATCCCATTATGATTAGGTTTAATGGATCCCTGTGTGTTTGTATAGTGAATATACGTATTTAGATTAAGTTCTATCAACAGTGCTCTGACCATAAGTAATTATTATTTGCTATGACCGTGTTTCACTTTTATGTAACTGACTTCTCTGCAGGAAAATTGTTTTACCAAGAATACCACAACAGTAACTATTGGTTTCACTTTCATTTTATGTTTAAGAATTTTTAGAATAACTTAGAAGGGGGAAACACCAAGCTGATAAGAACTTTTGAATAAAGCCTTCACTTTACACTTATCAGCTCAACATACACAACCGGCTTGGTCTTGTTTTAATTTTGTAAATAAGCATTTTTGTACTTGTGTATCTTTTGATTTCAATTCTTTCTTTCTTCCATTTGAACTCAGTTGGAGATAAAAATAATACTTAGTCACACTCCATAATCCAGTATCTTACAAACCTTCAGTTAGAGGGTTTAACTAATTTCTATGTTGTAAATAACACATTGGATGAAATGCAACAAATACTATTTAAAGTAAAGAAAAACAAACAGACAATATATAGTAGTATTTTATAAATGTTCAGTTCTTAGGACGAGGTTTGGCTCTGGATTTCAGAGTTGACAATCTAGGTGTGAATCCATGTGATGCCACAAAATATTCCACACACTTTAAGATGGGGTGCATTATAACATTGACAGTCAATCCTTCATGCATGGTAAGGTACTGCTGACTGACTGCATTCTCTCTGTTTAGTAATTAAAAATTAGGGACATTACAGATTGCCTTTGTAACTTTGTCATAAAATCATAAATACAAAGCATTACTTTGTTCTTTATGTAAGTAAAGTATATTACCCAAGTCTTAATTTTGTTGTATCATGTCATCATAGCTGTAGAAAAACACTTGCATTTTAGAATTCTAACAACAATTAAAGTTTCATTTCTTCGAATATTGTTTTTGCCTGCACGAGAAGTTGGGTGATTAGGTTGTTTATAAAATTCAGATTTCAATTCTCACAACAAATACAGCATAAACAGCCTATTGGACAGCATTGCACTAACAAAAGAAATAAAAAATGTTTTATATATTAATTTATAAATTACGTATAATTTTACAACTGCCAATAATTTCTGATGCTTGAGCTAGATTAGATGCAGTACCTTAAATGTTTGCATTGAAGCTTACCAACAGGAGTATTATGATTGAAACAAGATTTTTAAGTCTATAGGAAAACTAACAAAATACAAAAATCAATACAATACGTTGTTTATGAATTGGCTATAAAACATAGTAAATCATTATCTTTGATAAAAATCTTTTTAATTTGCAAAAACACATTGCCTATTTTTAGGGCATGCATTTAAATATTTCATTTGACTAAACATCAAGAATAATAAGAAAATTATAGTTAAAAATAGTTAATATTTTAATCAGTGAAATATCACATTAACATCATTTAAATGTGTAGAAAACCACTAATTTCCTTCTCATTAGGAATTAGAAAAAAATTCCCATGTAGGTGATAAATTCAATAAAATTATCACTATAATTAAATAATCAAACTATGAAAGCAAAGGCACTTAAAATAATTTGAAAGAAATACATTTCTACAATTCTGGTTAAATGACACTGATGATCCTTCATACAAAAATTCCCCCCAAAAAATTTTAAGTTCAACAATGGATCTGTTAGTAACGTGAGACAGTTTTCTAAATTAGTCACTGTTTCAATTAAAACCTTTTGAAAGACAATGTAAAATAAGTTACATACAAAGATTAGTTTTGTACATTAAAAACCAAATAAATTATGTTACATTCTTCACAACTTTCAAACGTCTTCAATTATCTCCTTTGAAATAATGTACTCGTTATACCAAGTGAAGACAAAAATGATACTTGTAATATTTGTGCAGTAGGTATTCTGAGTAGAAAGCCAAACAATTGACTTAGTTACAGCAGGAATTCATAGCCACAACACTCTACTGTTTTTACTAATGAAAAAAAATATAATATTCAACTAGTTACACAATCTTGTTTCAAATGTTCCTACATGTATTCATTATTTTCTGTATGTTTTCATAACAGAAAAATAACAATGAAACAAGGCTACCAGAATATTAGAGATTTCAATTGTAATAATAATCTTTTACTAATTACAAGAACGAACATTTGATATAAAGAGGATTAATCACACTACATGGGAACCATTGCCATATGCTAATGCAATAGTTTGTTCCTAAAAATTGTGAATCAGGTACCATACTTCACACTTATATATTTGATTCACAGCAAATTCTTGACCACTCAACAGTGGAATGCTACCATAGCTTTGAGATATGTCACACCATTTCTAAGAAAGGATATTTATATAGAAAAAAGATTGAAAACTGATGTAGAGCCCTTATATTTTTAAAAAGGAGCCTTCAATGTCCTCCATTGAAGAACAGCACTGAGAACCCTGAAACCACAATCCAAAACTATGCTCTCATATGCAAAGTGGGGGCTATGTTTATTACAAAAGAGAACCCTCCAATGCAAAAGTCATTGAAAATTACAAATGACCACAAGCTACCAGCTACAGTAATCAACAACTGTTTTCAATGAAAAAATTAAAAAAAAATTAAATCACAGCAATCCCATTTAACCATCAAAGCCCTTGAAGCAGGGCCAATGGATATTTGAGTTTTCAATCTGTTTAAAAACAGTCTTAGAAGTCACTGTCAAAATATATTGGAAGGTATATGAAAAATGTTTGGCCTAAAACAGCAGCTTGTTACAGTGAAAAAATGTGGTGTTATGTAACATTGCATAACTATGACCATCATACTGAGCAGGATTTATGATAGTGGAAGTAGTTTCAAGGGCAATACAGAACTTGTATGCTTATCCCAAAAAATAGGTTTATATTTGCTAAGAAACTACCATCCTATGAGAATTCTCAAGGTTTTGTTTCTCAGATGATTTTCCTTCTGTTTGTGATTTTATTAGTAGATCTATTTGGTTGCACCCATTTACGATGTCACAGCATGTGCAATAAACAACTAATAATGAAGATCAGCTCGGAAAATAGCTACAGGCAAAGTTTAAATACTAAGGACAGAGCCGATTAGAAGTTAGTTAGCTGAATTTACAGTGATTAAAGTGGTATGAGAAATAATTTGTGGTTTCTTGGGAAAGTGATTAGATGAAATTCCTGCAGAGAAGAACATTAGTATTTAATGGGAAGTTTACAAGATTTAGGAACAAATTCCAGATCTGATAATAGTCATAGGTCACCAATAAATCTTTGTCAATTTTCTACGTATTGTTTATGATGGTGACTACTGCAATTGGTAAAATAAAGTATCATATGAAATGTTTTAATTAATATCAATCAAGTTGAAACTAATTACATATATGAAACTTGCTGACCAATAAGAAATAATTTATATTCTAAGATGAAAAGAAAGTTTTTAACGTTCTTTCAAAAAAGTGTCACAACAAAACTTTGGAAATTTCACAATGTAAAAACTGAGAGAAAAATACAATTTTATGATTTTTTAAGGAAATGTTTCACTGAGTGATGCTCAAGCTTGAACATAATGTAGGGTAGATTATCACCTACATCAGTTTTGTACATATTATTTGTGTCATTCTTTACGAGTTAAACATGACACAAATTTTATAAAAGCCAATCACATAAAATTCCCTGTATTTGCTTGTTTGTATTACTGTGAACTCAAATAAGGATTTTCTCCAAAAGGATCTCTTATACTTTAAAACCACCAAAAAATAAACTAAATTTAACAGCAGTGATTTTCCAAAAAATATTTTTTCTACAAGTTTTACAATGTTTAGAAATACCAAGTGCATCCACTTTCTTTCTCTTTTAACTTTATTCCATATAACAGTTACTTCAACTTACATTTAGTTTTGTACAAACTCATCCAAATAGCAATAACCAAATATATATATAAATAAAAGACTTTTATAAAAAATATATTTAAAAATAATGGCACTAGAGAGGCATGAAATTAGTAACAACAAAATAAGTTTCATATTTTTTTTTATATTCAACCCTTCCAATTACCATGATATCTAAACTATACTACAAAAAGCTTTAAAGTCACATACTTATGTTTAAGTCAGAAACAAACACGACACAAACAATAACAAGTTAATATGAAGAGAGCTCTCTCATTGTAATCATTATTAACTTAGGTGATAAGTTTAATTGCAGAGTTCATTAGAATCAAAATATAACACCAGAATTGTGTAAATACATATATAAAAGTGATAAAGCTTGCTCAAAAAACATTGTATACATTTAACATAAAGAGCCAGCAAAAACAATCCCGAATCCATGACTAAACTTATTACCAGTACATGAAACAGAAATGATCAAATATTATCTAATCAGAATGCTTTAAATGTAAAATTTCTTATTTTTTTGTAAAACTTCTCCAATAAAAAAACCCATCAGAAATGAACAGTTTCAGAAAACTTTTTTTTCATTTTCAACAATAACTTTCAGCATTTCCCTGTGAATTTATATATTAAAATTTAAAAATAAACATGATTTTTTAATCTAACAAACAGCCAATTAATACTTAGAAAAATATATTAATATTAGCATTCAAATAAAAAGTTTAAAAACTAGTGCAAAAGACAACTAAGGTCTCAATGATAATACCTCTATACTAATGATTGAAATGAATAAAAACCCTATAGTGCGAGTGCTTTCAAAAGGTGGACCTTTCTTCTTCAGGGGCAAATGGGAAACTAAAGAAGAAAGATCCACCTTTCAAAAGTGCTCGGGTTATAGGGTTTCATTCATTTCTGTCAAGACTTCTTGAACCTATGTGTTTTTCTAACATCATGTCTATACTAACAATAGAACTTTTGTATTCAGATGCCTTAAAAATTGAAATTATTCAAAGAGAGGAAATTAAAAAACACCCTTTGTTACAATACTCAGAAAAAGTTTAAAACACTATGACTAAGTTATATATTATTAATAAATTCTTATGTTACGTGATAATTAGAATTTTCTTAAAACAGTTATAATGAAAATAGTTTTTTGTTAAGCACAAAGCTACACAATTGGGTAATCTGTGCTCTGTCCATCACAGGTACCAAAACCTGACTTTTACTCATCTTTTAAACTCTTCAAACTTACCACTGAGGGATTATACTTTTTATTACAATGTAATAAACAGTAAAGAATTATCACAAATTTTAATAAATGTTTTGCTTTGTGTTTAGGTCAGGTAGAAAACAGTATTTTATAGTTATAAAAGCAGTTTAAATGTTTTGAAAGTGAACAATTTCTATAAATGATATAAAGATTTAATTGCATATTCATCTAACATTTTTTTTTCACACATTGCAGCCCATTACATTTATAGCAATGAAAAATAATTTCATTCCTTAATGATTAAACAAACTGCAAAGAGCATGGCACTTAGACACGAGATAACGGAGTAAAGATGGATACAAAGCCCACAGGTCATATAAAAGCAGTATAGTCTACTTCTTGGTGATGTTGAGTCTTTGCTTGAAACAGTTCTCTAATGAGAGATGATTTTTCCCGTTCTAGTCGTGTAATGTATTCAGATTTTTTACTCACCTCCTGTAAAAATTACCAAAAAAAGTGTAAATAATTTAATTCCAACACATCCTCAAAATCAAAAGTTGTACCACAAAATTGTTTCAAAAAGAAAACTGAGGATTTCAGTACAGAAAAACATGTTCAAATGCCTAGCAAGATAGTTTGCATTTTGATAAAAAAAACTAAAACATATAATGTAATGAAAGAAATATTACCTGTGTTAGCATTTTGTTTTGTTCTTTCAATTTTTTGATTGTTGATTGTGTTGAATCTCGCTGCATTCTACTGAATGTTGCAGGCTGACAAAGAGTAAGGTGCATATGCGAAGGAAATTCCTAAATTTACACAAAAAATGACTAAATTAAACTAGTTAATTTTAAAGAATTGAGAATGACACATTTACTTCAATCTACACTTTCTTTTGCCGAGTGCAGTAACTTGTATTACAAATGGAAATCTAAAAAATCTAAACCAAAAGAAACAAATATTTATAAAATGCCCAGCCTTCTCCAAAAATTATAATTATGAACTACACAATTAAAGGAAATGTGTAATAAACTAGAAAAAACTAAAAAAAATTAACATACTGTTTACTGTTGCAACATGTTCTATAGTTGGCAGGTTCTTTTTAATTATTTCTAAAAACAGAAAAAGTAAAGTCCAGTCCATGTAATGATAGTAAATTATTTCTTTTATAATGTTTGCTACAGGGTACATTCACTTTTACACAAGTTGATGGTCTAAGTTAACAAACGTTTCAACAGATATTCCTCATTAATGGTGCCTTTGCCCAAAATACTTAGCTTTGATCAATAAACATGTAACTGACCTGAATAGAAGAACAGATGCAATAACTTTCACTGTCTAATGCCGAAGTGAAACACTCATTGAATACATAATTTATTACTCATTACTTGTATTTTTAACGTATCCTTGTTTCTAGATATCCTATAAAGCTACTTGACCCTTATCATTCATAAATATTCTAGGTATTGCATCATCATCATGGTTAGTAGTCCCATCTAGCAAAGGAACATATAAATCAAAACATTAAAAAATACAGCTTACAATATTTCATTTTGTAGCTTAAATTAATTTGCATTATTAAACTCAAGTAATTTGTATAATCATTAAAAAATTATAAAACAATTTTATAATTTCTATTCTAACTACACCTTATTTATGCAGTTGTTTTGTAATAATAATGAAACTGCTATAAAATAATAGCAGTTTTTAAAACCCATGTCATGATTCAAAATTATATGCTCTGTATCTATAAAGATGTCAAAGTGAGGCTATAACTATTATTTAAAATCTGAATTACCTTAAACAGTATGAGAATGAAGGTCAATAAGCACCTTATATATTGTTTTTTAGCTTTGAAATGAAATCTCATTAGCCAGCTGCACTCATGAAACTTGAACTGAATTTTCTGATGACAAATTATTTTTTTTGATAAACTAATGACATTCAACAAAATTAATTTTAAGCATTGAAATTTCATAATATAATTAGCTCCATCATTTTACTTTACTTGCCAAGTAGCTTGGAATATAACACGGAAAAATAAACATCCAACCCCTTCACTGATGGCAGTCACACAAACATGCATTTCCAGTTATGGATATGGTGAGAAAAATGGTATAAAAGACAAACTCTATGGGAATAATACACCTTTATCATTCATAAGTGAACTGTACCAGGGTACAGTCAATTGGTGATAGTTCACACTGTGACTGGTTGTCATTCAGCCAATCAGAAAGTGTCTCATCAGTATAAAGCCTGTAAAAGTACAGGAAATCATACAATATCCAGAGTGCTAATGTGATTCCAGTCATGGCTCCAAAGACTGAAATACTGTATTAAAAGCATATCGAAATCAAAGTTTTTACCAGTCAAAAATACTCCATCTGAACAATTGTGGCAAGATTCAGTGTTTTAGTAAAAACTGTATGCAAGACTCTGAAGATGGAACTGGAACTGTAAACAATAGAAGTGTTCAAAAAATAAAACACTCAAAAAACCAAGTTACTCATCTCAGGGTGCGTTATTTATAAGGTAGATGACAGCTGAAAATAGATCTAATCAACAACCTTACTGTAAATAAAAATATGAATGTTACCCTGAGAACTGAAAAGTACACATTACCATGAAATGGTCTCCATGGACATATAGCTGCTCAAAATCTGCTTTACAGAAGAATTAACCAAACCAAATGTATGAAAAGGACATCAGACTACAATGAGTGAAATGATAAAAGCTGGATATGTGTGCTCTTTAAAAATAAAGCCAAGTTCACATTATTCAGCAACAATCAATGAAAGTTTGTTTGAAAACAGAGACTAGAATGATATCATTGTCAATGTAAAACACCTACAATGAATGTCAGTGAAGAATAAATACAAGTATTGAGTTACACCTCAGCCAATGGTGTTAAATTATCTTCACAAAACTGATATCACCCTGATTCTTGACAAGTACAAGCAGATTCTGATTTATCATTAAATTCCCTCTGGAACAGGATTCATTGGCAAGGGATTCATTTTCCAGCAAGACAGTGATCCCAAGCATACAGGAAATATAACAGAACAACATCTTGGTGATAAATAGGTTGACAGAACACTCACAACCACAGCTTGTTCTGTATAAAGTCTCAATACAAATATTTTTGAGCCTTTAAGAGCTTATACCGAACCTGAAAATATCAAATGGCAACCAAACAACTTAAAAGAATTGCAGGACATTTCAAACGCAAATTTTTGGGTAGATGACCTTTGTCAGACAGTATATGTTGTGTTTTTCTATGTAACATGATAAAGTGTATGTGCTTGAAATGTTACATAAAATGAAGCAGAATAAAATTTTCATTTAGGAATGCTAACTTATTCATTATTACTTTTTACCTAAGTTGTACTTTATCAATATTTTGCTTGACACAGAACACCACTTTGTTTTCATGTTGCCATGCAGTTTTTAATCTTTGATTGTGGAATACTATGAAATAGTTTTCATTTAAAAATGTATTAATATAGCTATTACTTTTTTTTATAATATTATATATTATTTCTGCTCACATCTAGCAGAACAACAGTTACCCACTTATCATTTTCTGTGATTATCTTTAGTACCATTATGTTCACTGCCTAGTTCTCATTACTTATTGATTGCAACTCCTGTATGTATACCACATTATTATTTCTATGACTGCAAGTATACTTTTTAGTGTTTTTAACAAAAACAGAAAGCATTTTACTTGCTAATCTTATGATTTCATTAACTTAATTTTATATTCCATTGAACATGTTTGCTTACTGATTGTGTGTGTTTTTACCTTGAACTGACATCGACATGATGTTACAAAAATATAAAAAAAATGCAACATTCTAATGAAATTTATTAGTAAATCACACTGAATTCATTGAGAAACTCATAATTATCTTAATCATTATGGAATTCAGAATTCACAGGTATTATAGACAATGTAAGAATATAATGTATACTGAACAAATTCAAAACAATCACTTAGTTCTACTTGTACAACAGTCAGTCTAAAGAGAGGAGTTAAAAGCTTCCCCAATAAATATTAAATTTGGAGAGAATACCCAAAAAGCTATGGGTCACATTTATATATTTTTTTAAATTGTTTGTTTTTATTAAAACTTGCAAAGTTTTAAGAAAATTTAAAACATTTTTCACAAACTAGATGTATTACTATAAAACAGTCACCTTCAGAAAGCTATTAACATTAATAATTTTTTCTATAAACAGAAGTGCATCCAATTTCTTTTTTGTGTGTGACAAATTACTTATTTCTTAGTTATTCTAAAGTCAGTCCTCATAGTTCAATGTCTTAGTTTACAAATTCACCAACATTTCATTTCAGAACTATTATTTTTTCTTCATACCCCTGACTTGTTAATACCTCAGAAAGCAGATAACATTAACTTGATTATCTTCCTATTTTCAAATGTTTTGGTTTTTTTAAAAGACATTTTTAAACAAGCCTTTGTTTAACATGATAAACATCTTCAGGTACAACAATCTAAGATTAACTAACTTTTTTAAACTCTAAACTATTGTACATGGAAATGTATCATTCATGCAGTTCCAATTGTTTCTACATACAGATTTTCTACTAAAACTAAATAAATGATTTGTTTTTTAAAAATAATTGTCCAAAGTTTCCATGTATTAAAACTAATAAATATTCTTGTCACAGTTTGTGATAAATAATATATTAGAGAGTAAAAGTAAGTTCACATTCGTTCTAGAAACACAAACATAGTACAATGTTTACCATTTGACAAAAAAACTTGGGATTATACTAGATTACTTCCCTTCAAAGATGAAAATCAAATATTTTAAGAAATATTTACATCATAGTAATACGGAAAAATTTTAAATTAGACATTTTGGAATTTCTTCAAATTCTATTATTAGTGTATAAAACTTAAAAAATAAATGAAAACCTTATAAGTATAAAAAACATCATAAGCTTTTAGAAAAAAGTTATTGATACTGGACATAAGTTCAGAGAGAACACGTTAAAATGATAAACAAACAGACATTTTTCAGTAAATATTGTCATGTGCAGTCACACCAATGCAAGGGCTAATAGCTAATATTTCAATTACTTGGACAGTCGTAATAATAAAAAAAATTAAAAATCATAAAAATTAATTTTGATCAATTGATTATTTTGTGGGTTATGACATTAATCAATGAACCTAAAAAAATCAAATGTGTTACTACAGTTTTTGTACAAAAGATATGTCTGTGAAATGCCAAAGTCAGACTGACCCAGACTCTGACAAGTTGGAATGCAAAATAGCATTATTTTGAAGAATAACACTACTTTTTTCCATTGCATAGTTTGCAACCTTCATAACCTCTAAAACCTCCTAAATGCACATCAAGTTTTGTTTCATTATCCCTGTATATTGTATCTGGTATTTTCTCTAATACAAACTGTTGTGAAATCAGCAGCATAGACTAATATGGAAATTTGATAACTCTGACATCAAATGCATGATACCATCTTGTATAGCACTTCGTACAATATCTGGGCATGCACACTTTGACCCCACCCGTGTACACTGAATTAAAATCTTACAATAATAAAGGCTCTAAAGTACAGAATGATAATTTTCAGGTTCTTTTAAAGTAAGCACAGGTGAATATATAAACTGTATATATATATATCATACAAAGTAAATTTGTTATTTTAATTCTCTGACAACTTTCACATTTACTTTCATCTACTTTAAAAATTGAAACAAAAAAAAAAAGTGTAAATTTTAAAATGTTTTCTAAAAAGTTTAAGTTGATTAATATATTTAATTTTGACCACAGATTTTTATTATCAGAAACAAAGAAAAATTAACACTTAAACCTTTGAAAGAATCAATACTTTCTACTCATAAAAAAACCTTTTCGGTGCTCTCAGTAAGTGCTGCAATATGTTGGTTTACTTCAAATATTCTACTCATTTGGAAATTTTGCCTTTCTTGGTAAGCATCAGTGGAATACTCCTGAAATTTGTAAAAGGACAGAAATAATAATAATTGAATTTAAATCCAATAATCCATACCAATACAAGATAGATCTAAAACTAAATATATTGCTTAGTTGTTCTTTAAATCAGGTATTCACAAGTACATATATTAACTATAGCCACAATCTACATGAACTAGCACTAAATAATTCACTGAATTATGAATAGTCAAAACACATTGCTTAAAATGCTAAATCTTTAGCATGACTCAGGTGAACAATAAAGACCAGAAAATTCTCTGCTTCAATACTTCCTTCTCTAATACAAGCATAAAGGACCATCCTCAGGCATGTCATGTCTACAAGGCTAAAGCTAACACAACTTAGAGCTGTTCATAGACATTTGTTTTTATGAGATAAGCCTGTTATAAAAATGTTAAACTTAGTAATGATGATAATATGGATGATACTAATAGCATATAGCTGCTCACAAACACACATCTTGTTTATAAATTATATGAAGACTAAATAGAAACACCATACCAGATTTAAACATAAAATTTAATGGAAAACAAACGCTTATTTTATAATAGTATTAATAGTAATACCATTATCATTACCTTTCAGAATTTCTATAATTTACTAAGGAATTGACTTTGACTTTTGTCTTCATTTGAAAAATGTAAAACTAATGTATATATACATCTGTTACATTTTATGTTTACTGTCTTTACTTCAAAGTTCTTCTTAAATTATATATTTGTTGGGAATAACAAAGAATCTTGATGCACAAAAAATCAACTGTATTATGAGCATATGATGTTGAAAGGTTTCAAAGAACGTTAACTCAATACTAACAAATATCGCGCCAGTTTGACTGAAGTATGGCATTTTCTTCAGGACACACTCGATTTCTTGCCGGTACCAGTCTCGTGCACGCTCAACAGCTTCCAAACCCTGGTACAACACATCTCGTTCCTGTTCTAGCTGTTTCATTCGTTTCAACTGTTAATGTTACGTGGAAAAGAAAAATTTGAAACTAAAACTGATATTATATTATTGACTGCAAACATTTTATGTACAAATTGAAATGCTCTCGCACAAAGTATTTAGCCTTAACAACCTAATATTTAATTTTTGCAGTTTAAGAAAATGAATAGTTTACATTATATAGAAATATATGTTAATTTGTACCATATCGTAGTCTATTCCATTATCTAACGTGTTGTAACTGCCATTTTTGTTCCCGCCTTCTCTTCAACTTCAAGCATCTAAGCTAAATGTCAACTGCCGGTTTACTAAACGTAACGCCCTCTGAAAACCTCATATAATGTTAAACATAGGACTTGCTTGTTGGTTCACTAGTTCTTGTGAATGAAATTAAAGTTAATTTAAAATAATAATAAATAAGTAACCAGTGTTAAAAATAAAATAAATAATGTTGAGTTATTAATGCTTCCCCTAAAAATCACATTTGTAAATGACTTTAATAAAAATTATGATAATTACAATACAGTCGTTGTTCATGAAAACTGATGGCATACATATAGCCCCTAAACCATTAATTATGTCTGTCAATATACTGGCTGGCCTGATGAGTCCTAGTATTTGACGATATACTTCGTCGGCACTTGATATGGAAAATGTAGTATAGTTGACATATTGTAACATATTCTTCTTTGATTTCATTTATGGGTTTTTAGTACTAACATAAACTCCAGATTAAAAATTTTCAGACCACCGATATAATCCTAAAAACACGATTTAACATCCCAAATCAAACATTTTTTAGATACTTTAGGTGACTATTGCTATAGAAATTATCATCAAACTTTGCTAAGAAAAACAACGATCAAGTTGCAACAGTCATATCACGTACGCACTAAACAAACCAAACTGCTACCACAAATTTCAAAGCATTATTTATGGCATTAAAAATAAAGATTTTGTACTTTTTTATTTCTCCTCATTATAAGTACATATTTTATATTGTGGTAAAAAAAATTCCAGATTACGATTAAAACCCAATAGTGCTGATTATTATTTATAGATAACATTTTCTTTATTTACATAAGCTTTGTGTGACAGTTCTCAAAAATATCATAAATTTGGTAAAGATATCAGAAAGAAACTTCAAACCATATAATTATTAAGTTTATTTTAAATTATCTGATAAAAATAATTCAAAGTCAAGCCCACGTAAACGATAACAAATTTGTTTATTTATTTCTTCCTTGACGTTTTTACAAATTGCTGTTACTGTACACGGCTGTAAGCCACTTTTACAAACGACGTTAAATGTACTATGGGAACGAATAAACCTATTAGGTAGTCAAGAAACTAATGTCGCTTTTTAGATGAAAAAACCAGAACAACGAATAAACCTATTAGGTGTACCTGATGATGACAAAACCTTGTCGAAACGTTGTACATTTGATGTTATGTTAAACTTATATTAAAGTTTTTCTTCATTACCCATTCAAGCCGTCTCTAGCCATTATTAGTCTCAAAGTGGGTTCCTCGTCATCAATTTGAAACCTATTAGGTAGTCAAGAAATTAATGTCGCTTTTTTTTGATGAAAAAAAAACCGAACAACTGCAAAGAATAAACCTATTAAGTAGTCAAGAAATTGATGTCGCTTTTAAGATGAAAAAACCATAACAACTTATATATCAAAACAAAACATTTAGTAAATGAAATAGTCTCCATTCTTATAGATGATGCTGTTACGTCTCCGTTTGTTAATTAATTTTCCGTAACTTCGTTCCGACGAAACTTAAGCGACACAACA
>NW_013666390.1:268888-279208 GCF_000517525.1 Limulus polyphemus | reverse complement strand
GGGGGGTAATGAAAGTGTTCCAAAACGCGACTTTAATTTCTTGACGACCTAATACTTGAATCATTTCACGGCTGAAAAAACACAAAAATAAAAATCACGCTTGACTAATTCGCTTTTCCGGCTAGAAAAGACTCTACTATCTCGAAACAACTGTACAAATTTTACACCTATTTTATATCTACAATTTACTCTCGAATTCACTGGAAAACATTACATCGAATTTTTTAAAACTTTCCAGATGTTCTAGGTTTATTTTATGGCCCTCAGACCCCTCCAGCAAACAAACAAATTACAACATTAAAAATATAACATATGACAATATTAACTTCTAATCAAAGCAAATTCTTAACTACTTTGCACAGACTATGCAAGGATCCTATGGAGTCACGAATTCCCAGTGATCAAGGTCGCGACTTGAACCATGATATTATATTATCATCTGTAGGTTTATCCTTCACCTCCCACTACTTATGGCATCATGGAGTAATAAAGAAAGGCAAAACCTAGCAAAAGTATGACTTTTTGTGATAAGATTTATCACAGTTTGATTCATATTCTGTACTGATTAAGAACCTAACTTACTCACTAAAAATTTGAAAACGATATACAGGTCTCATATGCTTGTGTGTAAATGCTACTTAAATTTCACATTTTCATACATACAGATTTTCTGAGGTATTATATGAATAAGCATCCTACAAATGCTCATCACAAAATTGCACCTGTGTGCTTGTAAAACAAGAATTGCAAAGTCATTTCAGTTTTAAAATACATCAGATATCCAAGCAACCATTTTCATCGCTGCTAACTGAGAACATTCTAGGCATTAGATCTAATAACATCAACTGTCCTAAGTACCTGGTGAGTTTTGTATGGTCTTTGACCAGCATAATGTCTGCTCATAATCAACTATATAATGTGAGTGTTTATGCTAAGACATCATACAAACATCTTGCCACCAAAAATTGATCAATAGTTCAGAAAGTAGGGATTGTAACTCTCTTTCTGTTTAGTTTTTGAACTACTAATACTCATCTTCAGATGTAAAACCTGTTGCTATTCTAGGCATTGTATCTATTAACTTCAACTATCTTAACTACAATAATTGAGCATCTACCACTCAATATTATACATATATTTCAACGTGGGAAACTGTTCAGTAACTCAGAAAATAATGACCACTTCCTTTCAGTTATTGATCTAGTAATTAATCTTAGCAACATAGATCAGGAGGTAATGCAGTTCCTCCACCAATCCTTCCTCAAATGACTTGTCTTGGACCAATAACTTCCACCATAAATTCCCCTTCCCATATATTATAAAAAGTGCCCTCACTATTGCCTGACTCATCAACCTAATCTAACCAGTATGTGAAAAATTCATCATTGACATATATGGCTTCATTTTTTAATATGATTACAAGTGCCATGTGAACACTGTTGCTCATACTTTTATGGATTGAGTTTTTCACCACGAAATAAGGACCAGGCCAGTCAGAGTAAAATGTTTTCTGTGCTGGAGGTACATACCAAAGAAATATCTGGTCTTATCCTCAAACTTTTGTTTCTTCACTGCTTTATTATAGCATCTCTTCATCAGTATGGTGGCTTTTCCTAGTTGCTGATACACAAATTCATGTGCATCAACTAATTAAGACATCAAGCCAAATGTAACTTTGCAATTTTAGCTAAACTGTATGTGCAATTTATATTTTGCATAAGTAAGTTATGAATATCATTATTATTCGTAAATTGACAATTTGGGTGAGAAATATACTTGTAGCTTTATTAAATGTACATGTATCTGTAGAAAATAAACATGTAGTTTAAGAAAACAGTATACATTTGTAAATTATAAATTTCATAAATCGATATTTAGATCAGAAGCACATTCTGTGGGTGACATTACTTAAATTTAGTTAGAGAAGTGCCTCTCCATTTATATCCAGCTAATCACTATTCACCAGAATGAACTGACCAGATTGGTGGCTTCATTTGGAGTACATGATACACTACAAGGTTGACCAGGGTTTTAGCAGTTCCAGTGCCAACCAGGAATTTGAGCTTACACCTGTGTATCCTTATTGTCACATAACAGCATCAACAAGCTCTTAATGAGCAGGGCTGACCACCAAACCTTTCATAATAAGCTGGCTTCTGCACTTCCCATGTTCAACTATGACTCTGTTAGTTTAACAGAGCAGAAGTAACAGCAGCTATAGCTTGCCTATGATTCTCCTGCACCTGATGGGCAGATGGACATAATGAGTTACTCTGTCTATCGTGATGTAGGACAAAATATGAGCAATTCACTTGGGAGTGACCTAACGGCTCACAAATAAAGCACACTTTGGTTCTCCCTTCCACAATGATGTATGAGTAGAGGCAACAGCATTATTTGCTGTGGCACAGCCATCATGGGAGGTCCTGAGAAGTATTTCCCACCTACTGGTAGCCAGTGTGGGCGTTATATAGTGCAATTATGTGTCTGTATTGCATAACTTTCAGTGAAATACAATCTTTCTGTAATGAGGGTATTTCAGTAGGGCAGTCATTAGTTGTAAACCCATGTTGAATGTAAAATGTCTAGAGGCTCAAGATTGACCAGAGTGGCAAGTGATGTGTTTGCTATGACAACACACCATTCTATTGATCAGTAGCAAAAGTTACACATTTTTATTTATGCTTCAGCCTCCAGGTATCAATAGGAGCTGGTATCTTTAAAATGTTGGTGCTTTAGCCACTGGCAAGCCAAGAAACTAATTGTAGGCACCTGTGTTTGCTGATGCAGTTCAATGTTATCAGCGTAAAGCCTGAAGTGTTTCAAGAAAGCAGTTATCTGCAATCACACTTGGCCAACTTGCTAGTTAATCTGGAAACTGGTCCTAGTTTCTTTACAAGGTGGTTATGGGTAGAGCTAAAGAAGTCAGAGACTTAAATTTCTCTTTCCTTTTAATGGTGCTTATCAGAGGATGTTGTATATAGGAACTGTGTTGGTGCTTAGAATTGGAATATAGTTCAAATTTAGCATTATATCATTTTATGCCTATTATTATCAGTAAATATTTACATAATTGTTGCATTTATAACACATTCTACTTATTGTACATTTTATGTGCAATAATATGAGGAGTATGTAGGTGTGAATAAATAGCCACAACTTTCTGAAGCATATTTAATTGCTCCAGCACAAATGAAAATATGAAGGATTTATCTGGGCCAGAATATTATTTTACAGTATGGCATTTGTGGTGTAAAACAGTAAGGTACTTTCACATTTGCATAGTACTGTATTACATGAAATTGTCTCAGCCAAGTAATCTTCAGTAGTTTCTCAACAGCCATGTCCAGAATAAGCTGACCTCAAAGAAAAATTACTATAATTGTTCTGTGTCTTGTTCATAGACTTACATATTCAAAGTTTTGTTTATTCAATAAATTGACATTTCTTGGCACAATAGTTGTACTTCAGTCTCTTTTATTTTGAGTCAAGTCAGATTTATTTGCACTCCTGTAGTTGGCAAATACTACGTATCTTATTCTCCATTAATATCTATAAAGTTCTTAAATTTCTCCAAGTTTTGATTTTTTTGACACTTTAAATCCAGCTAAGGCGATGTGCCAAATTCAACTAGAGATGTTACTTTTTGTAGCTGGCCATTCAAGATATTCCTCCACTGTTTCATGGAAATAGCAGAGTGATTATTTATTCTCTAATTGGTCAGCTTCAATGAGAATATGTACAGTGCATGTAGTCTTGGTACTTTCTAGAAAATCATCTAATCCTTGAAAGAAGTATTCCATCAAGACTTACTGGTGAAGTTTCATTCGTACACTTTCATCCATCTCTCTCTGCTTATAATGCAAGTCAATTTTACTTAACATTTAAATATAGTTCATAAATCTCTTTTAATCATTCACAACATAAATCTGTGTTGATGGTTATTTATTTCAACACATTAATAAGCTGTTTGATTTAGTTCAAATCTCAACACCATGTTCTAACTCCTTTAAATTCACCTGCTACACATAATACACCTGTCCTTCTGATTATATCCATGAATTAATGGTTTTGTGGAGTTTAAATGACTATGTGCAGGTTTAACATTTAATTATCACACTTCACATACAAGTACTTATGGAACCACATGTTTTGCAGTTTAATTAAACAGCTTACTTGATGAATTCAATTCACCAAAGAATACTACATTTCTATATTTGAAAATACAAGTCATATAGAATGATGGTTGTTCTTAATTTCTTTTAATGCTAAATATTTAGTTTACATTTTAATATAATATAGTAATAATTACAAATGCATGAAAAACTTTTTGAGGAAATTAAATGATGTATATCCTGCTGTTTATTCTGAAAAAGATATTACTCAACAAGGTTAGGATGATTCATAATGCAACTATGGATTCATTTGAAATACACATATAAAATCATTAATGATCTTAATGTATATTCCATGACAATGAATATTCCTTAAGAATAAAAAGCGATGACTTCTAAAGGATATCAGGTTTTCATATGAATATATGAGTTGATTGATGTACTACAAATTTTGGTACCAAGTACTAACTAAAAATACATAATTTTGATATGTCATAGAAAATCTTGAGCTGGTTCTCAATCATAATCCCTTCTCAAACATTGACTTCCTGCCATGCCACTTGCTGCACACATGTAACAAAATATACTTAAGCCTACTTTTTGTTGATTAAAACTTATAAATATTCACTCACATGTTATGTCAAGAACTCAATGATGAACAAGTTATGTTGAAATAAATATTCATGTAAATTTTAAAAATAAAGTGGAACCTATTTACTCATTACTTAATTGAAGTTTATGCAAACATTACAATGACACACACATGTAAATCCTTTTGTAATAATTATTTTGCACCTTATTATATAATAAGATAGACTTACCATCATTTAAATTCTTCAGTTCAAGCACTATATCATATGCTGTATTGAACTGCCTATCGAGTATGTAGCTGTGAAGCATATTTAGTTGCCCCAATGTGAATGAAACTAGGAAGTCCTTAATTTGGAAAAAACCTGATTTTATAGTATGGTTTTTGCCTAGTCAGTATAGTGTAGATGATCTGGTACTTGTCCGTTCATATTGTACTGAGAAATTGGACCTTTGGCTACTTATGGAATTAATGTTTGTTTTCCAAAAGATGGTTTGTTTGCACACCTGAACCGCCCTCTTCCAACCATTGTGCCAACAATGTAATGTCTGCAGCTTAATCAAAGAACATGTTTTGCAGAATACCAACTATAAACAATACAGAGGATGCAATTATATTGAATATTTTAAGTTTATGTCCTGTTAAGGTTATTTTGGATTTAATCAGGAGGTTCATATGTACAATTGAGGTAGATTACTTCAGAGGATGACCTAGTGTGGTATTTTAAGGTACAATGAATTCCCTTAAAGTATGTGGGTTGAGAATGTTAGGACTGGGGGACACAAATATAACTTTTGGCAGAGTAGGAGTCATCTTAATCTAACAGTTTTATTTTTCTAACAGTGTTGTTGGCCTTTGGGATAATTGCCTTCAGATGTGGAGGCAGTAAATTTGAGTTTTTCATTTTGTTTTCTGAATGTCTTATTTTAATTTAGTGGATGGGACAGCCTAGATGGACTAATAGGTCCCTTGTTGTCCCTAAATATTATGTTAATGTATCAAGACCAAATTTCTGGTGAAGAAACCATTAACCACAACCTTTTACATGCTACTAAAATGTAGTGACTATATTTTAAAAAGTAACAACTTGTGTTGTATTTTGCTAAATTGGTGTACATGATTTATTAAACAAGTTAAGTTACAATGGCTTTTAGAAAATGATGTTGGATTAACTTTCTTACCTTTCTCTTTTTTTGGGGGGAGAAAGAGTATGTTTAACATTTTTGAGTAAAGCTACATAAGTATTACCTGCAATTAGCCTTCCCTAAATTTAATCTGATAGGTAGTTATGAGTTAAGCACCCAATGCAAACTCTTGTCTAACTGAGCAGTAGTACTTAACTATCACTCTTATAACACATTCACAGCTGTTAAAAGCAGAACTAGGTTTTAATGTAGTGTTGAGATGAGAACCATGAACCCTCCAATTCTTAATCCAGGCATGCTAATCACTAGGCAGTGAAAGTACAGTAGTAAAAAATATTCATAGTTAGGGCTAGCTATCATATGACAATTTTATATACTTTCTCCAAAAATACAAATGTCAAATAGGTGTTTATTTAAGTAGTTTAAACTAGTGTTCATTGTCAATCTGTGCAAGCCAGAGTTCATAAAGGTGTTTTGTTTTTAACAAAATTACATAAAGCCCTAGATAAATTAAATGTTTTAAATCAATTAAAGTAGTGGAACTAGCATGAAACTATGATGGAAATATTCCTGATGAAATTTATTCTATGTATTTTTGAGTCTTTGTTTCATTTTATTTACCCCTATCAAAAAGGTTTGGAGGGATGTAATGATGACGTGATCCATCAGTCCACCCATATAGACATCTATTTTCCACACAATAACTACAGTTCTTTAGAACAGATTTTGGAGACGGACCCTACTGATTTTAGGATTGAGCAGTCCAAATCAAGGTCACCTTTTCAAGAAATAGAAATTTATCTTTGCCAACAAAGGGTGTTCGCACAAGTAATTTTGATTCTGAATGATAAATAGTTTTAAACAGCAGATTTAAATCAAACTTCATAGGGCACTTCCCTTGGAGACAGAGAAAAAAAACATTTAATTTTGGAGTTAAAAGAACAAAGGCACAACTAATAATTTTTTGAGAAAAAAAAAAGTTTCAGTGCAAAAGAAAACATAACTTCATAATACAAACACATACACAGACCCCCTTTCTCTCAAACACACCAAAACTAAATCAAACAAAAAAAGACTAATGGTCATAGGAGATCAATGTTGGGGCTAAAAAAATCAAAGGCACACATCATACTTTTTGAAAAGAACAGAGAAAAAAAAAAGTTTGTATGTGAAAGAAAACTACAAAATACACACATAAATACCCATTACAAACACATCAAAACTAAATCAAACAAAAACACTAATGGTCAGAGGAATCAACTGTTCTATAACTTGCTATTTTAAAAAGTTATAAAGATTTTTATTTACCATTGCAATAATAAATCAGCAACACAAGAACTACAGAAAGTGATAAAAAAATACAAGTTACTGGGTACAATAAGCATAATGGAAAATACTTTATTCAACTAAAAGTTATAAGAACTTAGTAATGATAAAGAATTACTCTCCACACAATATTACTTTAAAAAAACTTGTATGGAAAGGACTTTCTTGTCTTCCAAACTCACCATGATGTGTTCAAAAAAGCTTATAAAATTAACTTTCTTGTATCTATAAATTTACAATTGAATTTCAGTGTTTTGTGTTTCAGATATAATAAATATATGTCATTAACTTATGTTCAAGCAGAGGCATTGAAACCAGTGATGCTGTAGCAGCCCCATTTTTACATAGTTGAGTTGTATAGCAACTGTACATTATATTCAATTTCTGGGGGGGGGGGGGATGTACCCATACCCCCCCCCTATATTGAGCTGCTTTTAGCAGCTCCTTATACTTTTAATCTCTAATTGTAAAATCTGCATGTCTAGCCAAGCACCCCCACTTTGCAACTCCTCCCTACACCATTGTAAAGCTTGGTTTCTGCACGAAGACTAGTTTAAATTAATTAACATTGATGCTTATCATCACTCAGAATCAGTGTTCATTCATTTATGTTGGTATTTTCCTTGTTTACTACAGTTTGGGACTAGTGTCTTTGCTCATGTATATTAGTATTATTAAGATTTTACTTCTCCAAAATCTCATTATGATAGAAATTGATTAAAATAATTGTTTAACATGACTGAACACCAATTTTGTAATTCATCCATAATAACACTTCTATCCACTGCAGAATATTGTTTTAAAACAACTACATCATTCAAAAAAGGAATTGGGATGTTTATCTGCATATTGCACTTAAATGTTCCATGCAATTTTCAGTATTCAAACTATCACTGTTAGAAGGCGTACTAGGAGTGAGAGGGTAGGGAGGCCAGGAATATTTCCCTGAGGCCCATTAGAGAGAGGCAAAAAAAAAAAATGGAATGTATCAAATCAATACAAGTTTAAGCAAACATGAATTGTGCTTTAAATCACTTATACATGTATACATAATCTCAAAGCTACTGTGGGGGGGGAGAAGAGTCTCACAATTCTTCCCCCAATTTGTAACCTAGGGTGGCTCTTGACAGCCCTGACTGTGAAAGACAGATAGCCCTAAGTTGTGCTACACTATAGAATTGTTTACAGGTGTATAATAACATTGTTGGTGTTCTTTGTATGAGAGTCTTTGCTGTCTTAAAATATTCTGGAGAGACTTTGATATTGGTTTAAATGATTGCTGGTGGCATTGAGTCCAATTTCAATTTAGGAGCTTGTTTTTCACTCTGATCTGGTACAGACACTGATACAGGACAATGACGCACTAAAAGTAAAACGTTGTTAACATTGTTTTGTAGACCCTGGAATTTATTTTGACTTTTCTGTGAAATAAATTCATTTGTATTAGTTCCTTTACGAGTATGACAACCCGCCCCAAAGGCAAAACATTAAAAACTTAAGACATTAATTTGTTGCCGCTGGAATCACTTATCGCAAACTTTCTAATACTAATAGTATTATAGTAATACAGTACTCATTCAGGAAAATTTTTGTTCCATTTCCTTCCCATCACTTTCAGTTTTACTGAGTTTTAGGTGTCATTGGTCTTAACAAACCCTAATTTTTCTTCGTCCATTATACAAAAACTGAAAAAGGTTTCGCATCACTAAAATAAACGATCTTGGAAGTCCATCTAAAGTTGATTTAGATTTTTAACTGTTCGACACTTTGATAGTACGACATATAAGCTAACTTCTTTGAATTTAATTGTTTCCGAACAAAACACTTGCATAGCAATATATGATACGTTATGTACTTAAACTACTTCTTTTACGAGACCTAACTCTCACCTAATGTACACTTTCACGAGGATAAAAATTAACCCATAGTGCATAGCGCAGGCCCCGAGTCCCCGACTGGTTCGCTAGAAAATGTATTAGACAAAGAGTATAAAATCGGCAGTGACGTTATTCTATCCCATAGTTCCATACTTTTGGATGTGTGTTGTCGTAGTAGTTCGTGGAAGAGAAGAAAGTGAGTACGAATGTAGTATTGCTATTACTATAATTTTAGTAATACGGAGGAGAAAAACTTGAAAATAATTCTTTTTTGTGTAATTTCGAAAAAAAGCACGTATTCTAGTATTGTAATAAGAAGATTTGCAATTTTTACTAAGTAGGCCTACAGTACAATTTGACCTGTTTCAAACTTAAACTGAAGTTAAACTTAAAGGTAATCTTTCTAGACGCGTTAAGTTAGGCCTAACGTAAACTGTAAAGTGGTAAAGAATAAGCCGGTAGGTGGCATCTTAATGGGTTCTTTTGTTTGTTCTTTCACTTTCAGAATGTGTAATCACTTCTCGATAGGATTAGTAAAAGTAGTATTTCTTGTGTGTCTGATTTTAAACGAGTCGTGAGAATCAAGCTCGGTTTAATTTCCAAGAGTTACATTTCAATCAAATTGATAATTTCTATAGACTCTGCAGTGTTCGTGAAGTTTTAAAATTAAAGTACGAAAACGATAAAAAATATCGGATAGTTACATATGTGTTTTCCCCATTGAACTTGAAGTAATACTGCCATTAGGTGAGCGAATCATTTATAATTTTTATGTATGAAGTACAAAAGCATTGAAATTAAGAGCAAATAAAGTTATAAATTTCTGAAAGTGAGAAGAGAACCTGTCCTATGCGTTTTCACTTCAAGTGTAACAATTATAATGTTTGCCAGCAAGAAAAGTGTACTTAATTCTCTCACTACGGGCTCAGTCCCAGGAAACGACATTGTAACAATCTTGTGCTTATAGTTTTTCAAACTAACTTTTAATACAGGAAGCATATCTTAACAAAATATTGGAGATTATCAGTAAACATTTGCAAGACTTTAGTAATGATTTGCTCATGCATTTTTTTTATTTTTGAATGTTGACTAACCAACATGCAAAGTCATTTTTATTTTAAGATTAAAAATACTTTTACGCATCAGAAAACTGTCAGATTTCACATGCAAAATCTTTATAACCTCCAAGTAATTATCATATTTTTTTTTATAGAAAATGAATATTTTTATCTGTTATTCTCACTGTTGTATTTCAGTACAGGTTTGGT
>NW_013666390.1:259228-267995 GCF_000517525.1 Limulus polyphemus | reverse complement strand
TTTCCAAAAATGGAAAGAAGTGGGGGGAGGGCAGCTGTGTTTGATACACTGTATGTAGCAATATCTCAGCAAATAGAAAATGTAGGAGGTTCTTATGTTATATTCTAGCTTGTCAGTATTGGTAATTTGACTTCCTAGTTTGTAAGAAACTGTAGACTTGGTGTTTGTACGTCAAAAAATTAATCTGAAAGCAAGGTGTATTCAACAAACCATGTGACACACAAAAAATCAATATTTAGGATTTTTTTAAATATTTACTTTTAAATTAAGAAATTAACAGATACCCCTTGTGTAGTTCTGCACAAAATTCAAAACAAACAAACAAAAGACTTTAATTTAGTACTTTCATCAATCCTGTCAGTGAAGTTTCACACAGGATTTCATTGGAACTTCTAACATGCAAAGGATATAGCAGAAGTTCTTATTAATAATGTAATAAATTTTAAATTATTGTAGATACACAATATATATATCTATGTATACTCTGGAAAATTTACTAATTAAATAAATTTATTGTGCTAGACAACCATGCCATTTTGCTGCACCAACAAACGTGTTCAGATATGATATGTATAATGAGTTATGGTAATTAATATAGTAAATTTTTGGTTTTAATATACCAAACATTAAAGTATACATGACCATTAAGAAATGAAAAGTACAAAATGATGAGATAAAAAAATTTGGGCCTTTTGCCTTTCTATATTCTTAATGTAGGGAAATTTTTGAAGCCCATCAGAATCTAATTCATGTTTATTCAAAATAAATTCAGTACCTGTAATTAGAAAAAAGGTTGCATCTACATATAATTGTGACCTTTTGAACATGATAGTATGCTTATTCAAGACACTGGAAAGGTGCATGATAACTTCATCTACAAACACTTACTGATAAATTCCTTAGTGTATATTTTAGAAATGCACCAGTTAGATACATTTATCTTGCAAGGTACTTAACTATATTAGAAAAGCAGCTAATTGTAGCCTTCATTCAAGCATGTTTAATGAGTTAATGTATTTAATATGTATGTGTGGATTTACAATTCAAAACTCATTTTAATTGCATATTGATGACAGTATGCATGTCTTTGTAAGCTTTTACATTACATAACTATCTGTATTATTACTGAGTTTTCTGCTCACTGATTTATGAAGTACATTTGAGCGAATAATGAATTAGTTGTGAAATCAAGATGTTTGTGGATCTTAGTAAAAATATAATTCCTTTAAATATTGGAAGGATCCTGGAATTTTGTTCTTTTCAAATGTATGAACCTTGCTTTTAAATATATTTGAATTATTTGTTGCTGTAATGTGCATATATATACAAATTGTAGTTAAGCCCTGATAATTGGTTTAAAAGTTGCAGGTTGTTTAAAAACTTGTCAGAAGGTGTTAATAGCAAATGAGATATTTATATTGTAATTTAGTTCATGTGGTGGATGAATAAAAATTAATTTTAATTCTTTATCATTCAGATAAGTATCGCATAACAGGCTTAAAATTTTTTGATATCAGTAGATTAACAGTGACAAATTATCCAAACTACTCCCGACACCATTCCACCACAAAGAAATGAATTCGTGCAATCAAGTTAAATTAAGAGGATGAAAATTTAATTCATTCTTTTCTATTTTTATTCCTAATCACAATGTGCATTGTTATTTATATTTTTATATTATTTCTTGTGTGATTTCTGTTTAGATTGATCACTTTAAGTAATTAATGAGATGGCCTATAGAGGATATGGAGGACCTTGGGAACAGGGAGGCTCATTTTTTGGAATGAATCCTATGGGTGAATATGATCGATACAGGCATCTTGGTGGACCAGGTAGTTCCATGCGCTTTAATGAGATGGATAGAAGTCGGTATGGAATGCAAAGAATGATGAACAATGGATTTGGAGGAAGGATGGGACCATCCATGGGATTTATGGCCCCAGGGCCTGCTGATTTCCGTATGAGTGAAAGAGACAGAATGGTATGATTGTTGAAATAATTTATCTAAATCCTTTTTTTTTTTCTAACAAAAGATAGAAGTTTATATAAAACAGGTTAAAATAATAAATGCAAGAATTTGATTATTAATTTATATAGTTCAAATGAATGTGTAGCAAGTAGCTAGCAAGTACAATATAGTAGCATAACAGTAGTCAACTAGCTGCAGAAACTTCAGTGGTAGTAGCTTGACTCTTTTGAATGTTGCTCATTTTTATCTGTTTTTATTTATACGAATGTCACACACAGCAGTGCACTGCATTCTCAATCAACCAGTTGGCTGTTTAACAATTGTACTAGTGTACTTAAAAGGTAAAATAGTTGCAATAATACTATTTCTTACCACAGTTTTTTTTTAAGGTTTGGCTTCTTGTTGGTTGCAATTAGTAATTTTTTTTTGGTTTTTGAAGTTTAAAATATTGGCTACATGTGTTATATATCAATATTTGCAACTTTGCTACAAAATCTAGTGAGAGAGGTTTTATTGCACTTAAAAGTTGGTCACATCATAATTGAATTTTAAAATGTAACTCACCTAGTCTTTAAATAGTAAAGTTTAGTTTCATGGTCCATGTTAAGGTCATAAATGCTCACATCTGATCTTAAGACATAATGATGCTCTCATTATTGGCAAAATTTTTGTTATTTTCTAAATACCCAAGTGTAATTTTTACTCTTAGTTAAAAAAAAACAGTTAACAATAGTACCCCATGATTTTCAGTTGTCATTTACTTTTTTAAGAGAAATGTCCTGAATTAGTAATAAATTATAATTACATTAATTAGGAGGCTACTTACCATTCTTATGCTTGTTAAAATTTTTTGTTTTTTTTCTATGATTATGAACACACTGATGCTTTTTCCAAGTTAATTTAAACCTAGGAATTGAAAACGAGTATTTTGTTCATTAGGTTTTGAAAGCCTAACATGGTGGTTTAAAATTTTAGTAATTATATAATTGTTAGGTTGTGTTTTAAATCATTGTGCTGTAGAGTTAATACATATCCATTCATCTCAAGAGCATTGTTTTGCACTTCTCTACATTTTAATTTTTTAATTCATCCAAGTATTACTAAATTGTTTGATCTTTGAATTGTGTTGATTATCTGAGAAATCACACAATCATTAATTTTAAGATATATTTTGCTGATTACTTGTATATTTGGAATAATTATCAGTCTAAGGTTTTGAATACATTAATTGAAATGTGTAAGAACTTGTTAGTCTTTAAGTAATGCTTTAAAGTCTGGGCAATCTGGCTTATTGTTGTAAATATGGCTTCCTCTCACCCATTAATGTGAAATCTTGAAAAAAAACATTTTTAATTGTTTTTGAGGTATAATCATACAAATGCAATTTTTCAGCACATTATGTTTTGAAAACATCTTAGAATTACCAAAAATATAAAAAGCATTTACACAAAGCAGTCACGTGTGAGTAAAACTGAAGTAATTTGAAAGAAAATTAAAATATTAATTTTATAACTATTCCCTTTGATTATTCCAAGTTTTATGTCTTTTTAACATTTTTGTTATCACATTCCCTTTTATAACAATTTTATATTGTATTTTTATTCATATCCATTGTCATAGAAGAACTTGTTTCTATCCTGTGTTTTTATTCTCTTCTTGGAGTATACAAACACAGATCATAGAAACACATTATTACATGACAAAAGGGTAGTAGAAATCAATCAGGTTACTTCAAATATTTTGCTTCTAGGTCAGACTAGATCTCTATAATGTTCAACTTATGCATACATATGACAAAAAGGTTATTGATGAGTACACTACTGTATTTTTAACCTTGAAATTACATACTTTTTATATCTCTTTCACTACCAGTGGGCTCCACATATTGGGTAATTTTATGTTTTTGAATGCTACGATTCTCTAGTGTAAAGAAATGACCAAAATCACTTGGTGATAGAGTAAAATCATTCATTTTCTATATAAAGTAGAAAGGGAACCTCAGCAGTAATTAGTGGGATTAATGGCAGTATTGTATCTTTTTTTGTGTGTGTTTGTGTGACTTGTAAGTTATTAGGCACCCTATAACCAACAAAGTCATGGACCTATAAGCAGTTTGATGCATAAATAACTTATGTAGTTTTAAACAGTTCAAATGACCCTAATTATAGTTTCAGGATTAACTGAGCTAGAATGTGTATACATTTACTTGTATATTTTTAGAGCAGTAGAACACACATTATTTAATTATTAGAAAAACTTGATAAATATTCTTTTATAGGTTTCATAGGTCATATACTTCTGGAAAAATATGGATTCAGCATGATGGTAAAAAGCAACTGTACAGTAATGATAAACAACTTTAATGCCACCTGTTAAACCTGAAACAGTCCACTTGCATGAATTGTATAATTTTTAGTTACCTTTGTAAAAAAGTTTCCAAACATACTATATGTTTTGTTCCAGGATGGTTTCAGAGACCAGATGCCAAGGAAAAGGTTTGCTCCTAGCAGCCCTGGTGGTGGGCCACGTATGAAGCGACAGAATTTTAGTGGAAACGACAGACGCAAGAATAGAAAGAGAAACAAAGGAGATGATACTGATGCTTCGCCTCAGTCTAAAGAACAAGAAAGTGGAAAGGTAAAATCTAACCTACTATAAAACTGTGTTTTATTAGGATTTTAACTTTAACTAACATGGTGTTAAAATGTGCCCAAATAAAAAATACTCCCAGTGTCATGATTTTTATGTTGTATTAAGATGTTAAATTATTTTAAAGAAATTTTGCAGTATGGAAAATCTTATTGAATAAGTGTTTTCTTTTGGAGTCTAATAATAATATTTCAAGTATGACTTATTTTACTATTTTAATAACAGTTTTATAATTTTTATTCATTAAAAATACCAGGGATCCAAATATTATGTTCTCGCATTCCTGAGGAATTTACTTTTGCTTGAGGAATTTCATTTTTTTAGTTAGCTTTCCCAACTGGGAATGCATGGTCCATCCATATTCCTTTAGTTATCACAATGAAAGTGACCATATTGCATGAATTAAATAAAAAAAACAATTCATGAGGGAATGCAATCTTCCTGATAGCTTTCCCTTGAGTAAATGTAATTTTATTCCATTATTTTTATCCCTGAATACCATATTGAAATCAATTAAAAAAAGTAAACTGGTATATTTTGCTTAGAAACAGTTAAGTTACACCCTTTTGCCTTTAAGCAGCATTATTTATTTTTATTAGATAGCAATTAGTAAATTATAAGGTTCATTAAATTTCACTGGACTTAAGATACTTTATTTTTTATCATTTTTGTAAAAAAAATCTTATTGAAACTGAAGTACTAATAATAACAGCAGGTGGAGCGTTTGATCAGGCTTATTTGGTCTATGAAAATAGATTTTTAGCTCTGCCCAACCAAGTTCTGTTTGTAGCAAACCAACACAATTCAAGTGTTTTAGTTGAGAGGAATTCTTGGAAGGTTTGCCCTCTTGACCCTTATAATGCCTGTGGTGTTTGAATGGGTGATTAGATGTTTCTTAAGTTGAAGTAATTGTTTTGGATATTATTTTTCTTTCATAGTAGTAAATATGCAGTGGTAAAGAACTCGTCCTTGGTCTTGTACATATTTTTTATGATACAAGATGATAGAAAAAAGGAAAGGCTGGAAATAAGACCTTATCCATTTTAGTACTTTCAGCATGTAGAAGCTTATTGTTTTATTTCATGTGTATTATCTCAGAAAAAATTTTCTTCACAAATGAAATACTAATGTATGATTCTCTTCTTTTTTTTATTTATCAACAAGGCAAATACAGTGCTATATAGTTAATGTATACTTTTGTGTTATTTCACTGTTGTAAATATTTAATAAAATGTATCTAAACTATGTTAAAATTAACTAGTACTAAAGAATGAATTTTGTGTAACCTTGCAGTACTGTCTAGTTCTTAACATTTAGCAGGAACATTCTAAAATGTTTAGAATGCTCAAAAATAAGTACATTTATAGCCTAAATAAAAATGGCAGAATTATATTTTCATTTGTAATTAGACCTAAAGTTTAGCAAAAAAAAATGTTTTTGCCAGTTAATAAATTAAAACCATCAATTGTAATTTTAGTATAATTCTAAATCATTATAAGAAAGCTCAGAATTATGTGAGAATTGTCATTATTTTTCTTGATTGAAGACTTAAATGCAGTTTTCATAATATAGCATATGGAACCAGATTTGATAAAACATTGAACAATATAAACATTTGTCAATAGAATTTAACACTTGATGTTGTTTTATTTTAAAGAATACTGAGAATACAGAGAAAACTGAAAGAAAGAATTCAAAAGGCCAAAGAATGCAAAGAGTAAGTATTTATCTGTCCTAATAATTTGTTACAGCATTTAATTTTACATTGATATCCATTTATATGTGTTTGACTTTTTTGTGCATATTTCACATGAATTTGTTTAAACAAGACTATAACCATAACATTTTGGTGATTTAGATATCTTTTTTCTTGTCAACTGGTATGAAACTTATTCATGATCGTGATTCTTACTTGGTATTTAAGAATTGTTGTCCAATAGATGTGTAGTAGTGAGTTCTGATAAAACTAAATCATACCAAAAACAAAATAGTTTTGTGATTGTGAAAAGAGAGAGCAATAATATAGTTGTAATGATATAACAGTACTATTCTGTTACTAGCTGGGAATCCTGGATTTGAATGTGTGATCTTTAGAGATAATAATATACCAGTGGGAAATTTTCTCAACTATCAATTGAACTATAGGCATTATTTGTATTAGCAATTGTCTATGTAGTGTTAGACATATAAACCTTTTCCTTCTCATTTGTGATATTGTGCCTGAAAAAATATAGAAAGAAATGTAAAGTCACTTTGGATAGGAGAAAATTTTCTAAACACTCAAATGTTAAGCAATGATAGGAGCACCATATTGCTATAAAGTAGATTATTTCATGAATTATATTGTTATAATTCACACAAAGCAGATGCGGTATTGCTGCAATAGCTACTTGTATTTGTCATCAAAAATCAGATTTAAAAACTGTCTTGCTTGGTTATTGTGTTGTAGACACTTCTCTCCATATGTAGTATATATAAAAAAAAGTCATACTGTTTTTATTAAACATTTCTTGGTGTGTACTTAGTTGGTGCAAGGAGATCATAATATATTTTTGTTGGGGGGGGGTATTAGATTGAAGACAAAATGTAGATTTCTAAATTATATTGAGGGACTAAGAGTGATATATATGGTTTGGTGTTTGTTTTGACATGTATAACGTTTTTAACATTTTCATATTGCTATTTTAAACATTTTGGGTTTTCCAAGTTTGGAAACGTCTTTTTTTTTTTTTATAAAGTCTTGCTTTAGAATGTTATTAGACTGATCAATTTTTACTTGTAGCTTAAATGATGTAAAATATCAAGTAATGAAATTCTATATTACAGTTATTAGGTCATCAAGAAATTAATGTCGCGATTTGGAACACTTTCATTAACCACCCTCCAAAAAACTTACATCATGTATAATAGTTGAACGAACCACCTAAACATCACATTAGTGTAATCTATATATAATGTGTAAAGTTTAGTATTCTCTAATCCCTTATAGTGATGGCACACAATGAGACACACATTCAGTGTGTAGTGCTGTTTGAATACAGAAGAGAAATAATGCCTCTGTAGCCACAAAGAATATCAAAGAAGTTTATGGAAATTTTTTGAACGTTTGTAAGTGTCAACAATGGTTCAGCAATTTTCCTTCATTGGAGTTTTCCCACATTCCTTAGATGATTATGTATTGTTTCACGAGAGACATGCAATTTCGAGGTCACATCACGGGTGTGTTGCCTTGGGTTAAACTCAACAAGCATCTTCAGAGCATCAATATCAATTCCAACATGTCGGCCCCTGCCATCGCAGTTTTTCAGGCTAAAGTCACTAAAGAAGGTGTTTGGGTGCCTCACGAACTCTCCGATGATAATCATTTCCAACGTGTGAACGTTGCTTCGCCTCTTCTGGCCTGTAATGTGCGTGAACCATTTTTGGACAGAATTGTCACTGGTGACGAAAAATGGATTCTTTATGCGAATATTAAATGCCAGAAACAATGGCTCAGTCCTACACTAAAACCTGGACTCCTTCTACAGAAAATGATGCTTTGTATTTGGTGGGACATCAAGGGAGTAATTCATATCAAACTCCTCAATCCATAGTAAACTGTCAATGCAGAGATCTATAGTCAGCAACTGGAATGTTTAAATCAAGCCCTTCACTCATCAAGGACCAAGGTGGCTAGGGCACTCAACTCGCAATCTGTGGATCGCGGGTTCGATTCCCCATTCCACCAAACATGCTCGTCCTTTCAGCTGTGGGGGCATTATAATGTGACGGTCAATCCCACTATTCGTTGGTCAAGGAGTAGCCCAAGAGTTGGCGGTAGGTGGTGATGACTAGCTGCCTTCCCTCTAGTCTTACACTGCTAAATTAGGGACTACAGCGCAGATAGCTCTCGTCTAGCTTTGCGAAAAATTCAAAACAAAACAAACATCACTCGTCAGTCAGAAAGGTGTTCTTCTTCTCCACAACAATGCATGTTCACATATGGCACGTTTGATACAACACAAGATTATAGAGTCGGGTTGGGAAGTTCTCCCTCACCCACCATATTCTCCAGATATGGCACCATCTGATTACCATCTTTTTTGCTGTATAACCCATAACATTTTGGTGATTTAGATAATCTTTTTTCTTTGCAAACTGGTTAGTGAA
>NW_013666390.1:240571-258156 GCF_000517525.1 Limulus polyphemus | reverse complement strand
AAGTTGTTTGGGTTTTTTTCATTTAAAAAAAGCGACATTAATTTCTTGATGACCTAATACATAAAATGCGTTTCTGTATGGCAAAAGTAAATTACATAATAGTAGAAAATGTAATTAAAGCATTTTTTTATGTTATAAAGTTTCAGACAAAAGTACAGGTAAGTGAAGCCTATTACATGTACCAAAATAAATCTCATTTCTTAAAAAAATAATTCTGTAATAAAAGTTGAAAAATGATGGTAAAAAATAAATTATATTTGTAGTAGTTTACTTTAGCAAAGGTTCTGTGTATTAATAAGTTAGGATATTCTTCAAACTTTTTATTTTTTTATAATTAGGGCAGAGGAAGTCAGTCTAATGCTCGTTACTGTTCATTCTGCGAGTTTGTTTGTCATACAGTTGAGGTATGGAAACATTTTCTATTAAGGTGTATCTTTTCTTATAAAATCTTCTACGTGCATGGGAAAAATTCTTGCATAAAGAGAAAAAATGTTTAACTTAAAAAAAAGAATGTTTTATAAAGAATTGCATTATGTGAGTGTATAGTTTAAGTTGAAAATAAAGAACAATCCAGTACTTCTGATATGGATGCATATAGGTTAAGATGTTAATGTAAACATACACTAGGTATGTATACATATTTTAATAACATGTAGCCATTTTTTCTGTTTTTAGAATATCAGTCCTTTGTTGTTTTTTATTCATTGGTTCATAAAGATCTTTATTTGGTTTGTCAGAATGGAACCATCTCTAGAGCTGGGCGATTAGTGTAATTTGATAATTGATTTGAATATTGAGCTCATTAATTGATTATATTCAACCAATTGATTATTCTCATTTGACACTAATCTTCCTCTTTTCAGCTTGTTTTTGAATTTTTTAAGACATTTCTGAAGTACCCTTCATTTAATTCTCTAGATTTGGTTTTAAGTCACTCTGATCAACCTTGTAACCATTCCATTACCATGAAACTATACATGCTATAACTCTTAATGCACTAAGTGTATCTTTTAGTAAACATTAAAAAGTTGTTGTACACAAAAAAATCTGATTTTTTAATAAAGCATATATCCTAAAGATTTGTCTGAATTTTCAAAGCCTTTACTGGGCCAATCTAAGTGAAAGGTGATTTTCATGCTAGGAATCAAAATACTTCTTTTCTTCTTAGTTTTATATATAATTTGCATGACTCTAGGACCTCCTAATTAAATATAAAAGTTTTTTCAGTAAACATTATTCTCTCTGCACTAACTTTAACAAAATTGAAAACACAAGGTAAAATTGAAAGATCAAAAATACAAAATAAATCTAAATTACCATTTTTCTTTCTTTCTAGAATGACTGCATATTGTAAGAAACAATTATCATACTTATCTATTCTAAAAGCACAAGTTACTAGTGTTTTTGTTTAGTTTTATTGATTTACAGGTATACTTACTGTCTCAGAATATGCTGAAACCATTTATCATGGTGAGACAGCTTTGTGTAAACAATTTAGTTACAATCATGCCACAAGATGTAATATGCTAGGATATAAAATGTTTTCATTTATTTTATTTTTTTTTTACCTAACCTAACAAGTTTCTAATTTTTACATTTTAGTTAGTTTTATAACAATAAATAAATATACACAAAAAAAACAACAAATGTAGTTTTCATGTCTGGACTCTGACCTTTTGTCATTGATAGGTGAGGCACTCTAAACTTTGTGACATTGTTGGTTATCCACAAAATTAATCATGTTTATTTCAAATATGCATTTTAGAACACAAAAAAATTATCATGCACTAAAATAGAATGTCCTAAAATGACTATAATTTAACTTGAAAGTTGAAAGTAAAACTTGAATGTTCTGTTGGTGATTATTAGGTTAAATGTAATAAATGTCAATTTTGTTTTTGTTTCTAATTTCTGTGTATGTTATTTTGGGAGGGGGGCAGTCTTGGTTGACACCTAGCCCCAGCCAGAGTTTAGTGACCCGGATCCGCTATTCTGCCAAATTTTACTACCCATGCATCCCTAGTTTTGATTACTTGGAATAATCTGAAATTCATTTTGATCCGTTCATTATTTTTTTAATTTTGATTACTCGGTTATACTTGAAGGTAATTGAGTTAATCGCCCAGCTCTACCCATCCCGCATGGTGTCATTTTGCAAAAAAAATAATATATATCAAAATATTAAAGATATACCATTAAATGCATTAATGGATTCATTTTATATGGCTTAGGTCATATTTTTTTATTATATATATTGCTGCAAAAGCTTTTTTATTTTACAAGTAACTAACTTGTAGTGATGATATGTGTTGAAACAAGTTAAAATTAGTAAAATATTCATTATATGAAGTAGAAGACAGTAACAATCTGTTGACTGTAAATTTTTGTAAAGGAAGTGTAGCATTTGATTTTAATACAATATAATGTTCAGGTTTCTTTTTTTCTAAAATGTAAGTTTCAAAAGAAAACATTGTGCTTTATCTTCATTTTAATTTTCTCACACTTATTTTAGTGTGTTGTATTTTTAACACAGTAATAATTAATAAAAACTTAATTAGCTAAAAAATCAAATAGATTTAATTTGAAAAATGAGACAAAAAACTTTCATGGTGTATAAATTGCCTGTACTGAATCTTACTTTTAATTATTAAATTACGATATCTCGATTTTTTTTTTTTCCTTCATTAAAAAAATGTTCTAAAGGTCCATAAAATAGTTTTCACTGCATATACTTATCAGGAAGTGTTTTCAAATCAATTAAGTGTACTGTATTCAATTGGCAAAAAAGTTGTAATTGTGAATAGAGGGTAAATTGCTGCAATTCTTTCTTAAATATGAATAAAATTGGTGGCAGTGTTACTTACACTGATTCATAATAGGATAAAAACATTGTGACTATACATTTTGTGTCCAAATCTACTTTATTGATAAAATAGAAATACCATGGCTACTGGCCTTTCTCCATTATGGGTTTGGAACCAGTATCACACCGACCCTTAAGGCCAGTGATCTTGTTCCATCTTTGACCTTCCAACCATGGCTTTCTTTTTCCAGACACTTCGAAGTCATATGAAAAGCCAGAACCACAAAATGAACGTGGAAAGAATGTTTATGATGGATCCAGTAAGAGCCAAGGCTCTGGCCGGCCGCACGGAGGCCATAGAACACCAGCAGATGTTCGAAATGAGGGACAGGGTCAGGTACCTAAACTTGGTGCTTTTTTGCACTATTTGACAGTGAGCTGTCTTGTGTATGATTCATCTGTTTGCTGTTTACTGCTGGTTGAAGCATATTAGAGGATATGTCATTGGGCTGAATCAGTTTTGTTAGAAACATAATGCCTTTGCTGGCATGGTCTGTTTGACATGTAATTGATAATATTTTCAGTTTTCATTTGATACTTCTACCGTACTTACATGTCACACTGACTAATGATAGTAGGGCTTTCAGCTGCTGGTCTTTTGCTAATAAATATCTCAACTGTCAGCCCATGACTAATATGTTTAATTGATATATAATCCAAAAACTGAAATTATTTCAGCTTTTTACACATTTATATATATATATACATACATATATATCTAGTTTCTGAATACCTACCAAAGCATTTTGTTTATGAAATGAATGCTTTTAAAAAAGTAATGTATGACCAAAGAGTATTTTTACGACACTTTTTATTGGTCATTTTTTATGATTATCATAACCCTTTAAATGTGCTCATTTGGTGTCATCTATTATGTATAAATCATTGTTTGCATAAACACCGACTGAAAGATTGGTTTATAGGCATTTTGCGCAGACATGAAAGCTCTTGTGCAATACTTAAAAAAATTATCTTTTCAGTTTTGTTTTAAAAGCCTAAATCTACAAAGAAATAAGTACGAACTGAAACTGTGCTGTTCAATTTAGAAGAGAAATTAAAAATATCTCTTAAACTTTTTTGCCAGTTATAGGTAATGTGGTTCTATAGATGTGACAAATTTTGAACAGGAATTTATGCTTTAAAAGATTTATTTGTACCCAGATGTTATGTATTTTATTGTGATACATCTTAATGGTAAGTTTATATTATTTAATTAATTTATTAGTATTTAAAAACTTTAAAATTATTAATTTTTGTTGTATTTAACTTTGTTAATCAAGTGGTTTGGTTCAGTTAAATAACATGTTTTGGCCAATTTTTAACAATTTATGTTATTTCATTGTGTTTACTTTTCATTCAAAAATTTGGTTGTATGGTTATTTTTTGTTTTTGAAAAATATGCCCAATATGCAGAAAAAATCAGCTTATTGACAAATGTATTTGTTATTTTGGGTTAATGATATTTCAAAAAAAATGCATATTTATGTATCATGTCAGTTATGCTTCGTTAAGTGTTTTAATTTATTGCCCACTTTCAAAAAATACAAGTCTTGATTATTATAAAGTTGTACTATAAGAGTTTAAAGTTTGTAGTGCACACTGGGAGAGTTGTTTTCATTGTATTCTTTTGTATAATGCTAAATCAGTCAGCACAGGTCTTGTTTGTCCCGATGAAGCCGTAATGGGGAAATGTTAGTTTAAATAAAACCAGTTATGTTTTGTGGACTTATAAGTCATGTTTTATTTATTTTTTTAACATAGTTTTACTATCTTTGTTTGTTCAAGGGAATTTGTTAAGTACTCATCTAATTTACTGTCTTAACCTTTCAAGAAGGGAAAAGACATGATATAGTATTTTATGATGTATATAAAAAAATGTATTAGTATCCTTTTGTGTGTTAAATTTAGAAGTGAGTTAATTTTTTGTTATAAGGACTGTTGTTAAATAGGATCAATTAATTTATTATAAGCTTCATCTTTATTAAATGTTAAAATACCAATACTTGTTATTTCTAATCAGTAAAAATGAAATAACTATTCACACTAAAGGAATTGTTTAGAAACTAGGAAACACATGAATTTCTTATTTATCACTACTTCAATAATGTAAAAAAATGTTTTCAAAAATTCCAAAATGGGCTTTTTACTTTTTTGAAATGAAAAAAAACCCAAAAAAAACAGGAACATTACAATATATTTTATAGACTGAAAACTACTGTTAAGTATATGTATTTTAAATTTATAGTAAATGACTGAACCACATCTTGGATCAAAAGTTTTTAATATTTGTTAATAGGAAAGTACAAATATAAAACAGCATCAAGAAGAATTTTATCAGTTTTGAATTTATTTGTTAACCAGTGAGATTTTTTTCATTAATTATTAAATACTCGTTATCATAGTATTTTGATCCTAAGAAATTTTGTCATACATTTTATGGTTTACTAGAATAGCCACTTGTTTCTCAGTAGATGGAGGTGTCTTAAAAAAGTTAAGACTTAACTATCATGGTAGGAAGCTACAAGTCCTTTCTATTTTTTATATTTCTTCTACCTTTTAATGCCACAAAGAAATGTTGTGATTGTAAAAAGGTTCAAGTTTATAAAGATTGTACTAGAGTTAACTGACTAATTTATAGAAATTTGTAATGGCCTATAAATTAATATCATATGTAATATTTTAATGAGCGTTTTAGATAATTTTTAAAATTACATGTTAATAATGTTGTTTTCTCACCATTGAAAAGAATTGAGATTAAGTGGTTTTATCACCAAAATGAGGATAAATAGTTTTGTGGCTTGTATATTTAAATGGGTGTTACCTTTTCTTATGAGATTAAATATATTTTCATAATTTGATGTTAGGTACCAAGGTACCCAAGGAGGGAGGAAAAGTGGATTTTATTGTACTGTGTGTGAGTGTGAATTCGGTGGTAGTTTCCTGACCCACCGCCGTACTAAGGAACACAAGGTATGTTCATCAGAATTTTTTCTGCAGGTTGAGAGATTAAATTTTTTTTGCAAAATCGGAAGAATTTTGTGGTGAGACTTCTTAAAAGTAATATATGAGAAATTACATAATTATTTCATGAAAATAATCAGTTGTAACAGTTTAAAAATCTGTGTACTGTAAACACATTAACTCCACTCAAAAACTTCAACAGTAATGATTTATAAACTTGCTAATTGTATTAACAAATTCTTTGCTTTATGTTAACAGGTTTTGGAAAAAAAAATAACAAATCAACAGCCTTTAAAACATTTTCTTATTTCACATAATCAATTTTTATAAAGTTGATGAATTCACAGGACCAGTCATTTTTGCTACCATTTATTATGGGCAAAATATTTTAAAGAATATTCAAGCTACTGTTTCATTCCTAACAGTGCACTATCTTAAGTATAGGTATAATATTGATTTATTGCCAGTTTAAAAATTCGGATTTTTTGTCTACAAATGACTTAATGATTACTGAGAGCTTGCAAAATTTTGTGAAGATACATATTAGAAGTTATAGTATGGAAACTATAAAGGTCAATTTTTAGGTTGAATCGACTGAGCTTGTAGCGACAGGGTTTAATAGTGTCAGAATGGACTCCAGTTTAATATGCCATGATGAAAATTGTAAGAGGACTTAACACCTATCTTGTATGATATCATTACTAATTTGTCATTTTTTGGTAGATTTTTGGTTTGTTGAAAGCTGTTGTTAATACAAACAATTTTATAAATAGTTTGTGGTAAATTATATAATGCCTTCGAAATATAATTTTTACATATTTTGGACTTTCAGAAAGCACGTGATAAAAAGTTCCCAAGATGTGGACTTTGTTTCAAGACATTCAATGATCCTGTGGATTATAAAAAGCATGAGAAAACTGAAGAACATAAGAAGGTAAAGATTTTTAAATCAATATGTTTTATCTAACATTACTCTTAAACTACTGACCTGTTTTATATACTATTCACTATTAGTAAGGTCCACATGTTGCAAAATGTTGAGTTCATTAGACCCTTGTCAATAATTATAGGATTAAAAAAGATTCATTTTGGTTTAGAATTTGTGATTTGTTCTCTTTTTTTTTTATAGTGTGAAAGTAGTTTATATGTTATTTCTTAGTTATGCAGTGGATTTATAATATTTCATGACTTGAATAGTATAATATGGGAAATTTTGTATAAAGAAGAATGTTAAAGAATCGTTAAGAAAATTATTTTTCTTTTGAACTAATTTATACTTGTCTGGCAACTTTCAGAGATTAGTACAGTATGCCATTAAGAAAGAACTGTTTGGCTCAGATGATGATGTTTTTATAAGCATTGATGCTTCAAGATTTTTTGAAGATGAAAAGGAAAAGGAGAATGAAAAACAGCAAGAAATCGAAAAAGACAAAAGTAAAGAAAATGCAGATGGAAAAGAAGAAGAAAAAGAGGTCAGAAATTTGTAGACTAAATCTAAAATATGTGTGTATTGTAACATATAATTTTTATTATTTAGAATAAAAAGATCATCATGAAACTAAACTCATGGTTTGATAAAAATATTCCTATCCACTGGGTGCTGTAGTTAGTTTCTCTTTCTGATCAATATCTTTTGTTTTAGTGCATTTTGAAAACAAAGAATTTATGCATTTATTTAGTGGATTGATTTTTACCATGTTTTAAGGGTTATAACAAGTACATAAAATTTTTGTCAGATTAGTTTTATGTTAAGCCATTCTTCAAAATCTATTTTTACCTACAGAAATGGCTAGTGAGCCTCAATATTTGATAGACTTGTTGTTTTGAATATTAACTTAAAACTGTTTCGAACTTGCTGTTATCAAAACCTAAAGGGTTTAGAAAAGGCAGATTGCTTTCCAGTTGTCTAAGAAATTCCAATTGCTAAATTAAGCTTATGTTTGCAATGTATTGGTTGTACTTTGAAGTAATCAGTAAGGATAACAGATTTGTTTGAAAGAGCACTTCTTTCATTTGATTTGGTATAAAGCAACTCATTGTACATTACACTATTACATCTAGTGTCACTACATGAAGCTGACAGTAAAACTGATGTAGAAGTAGTTTGATGTATGATTTATTTGCTGCATTTTAATATTGGTAATTGAAAACATTCACTTGTGAGAGGGGACATTTCTTAATTTTTGTATTATGTGAAACAATTATTAAAGCTTAATGCTATTACACAGAATAGGAAAGAACTAGCAATAATAGAGAATATATACATATATATGGTGTTATAAAGATATTTTAATCAAAAACAAGTTATGACTTTTGTGTTCATGTAGGCAAGTGAAGCAAAAGATGACAATGCAGAAGCAGAGAAAAGTGAAGAAAATCCCGAGAATGAAGAAGTAAGTTGAATTTGAATAAGTTTGGTAGCTACTTGTTGAGTTCTTTCCTTTTTTTCTTCTGTATAATACCCATTTCATCCTTCTTGAAAATGAATGAATTCAACTAAAACAACTTAATTTTTTTTCGTTTTTGTGGCATAAAACTGCTAACATGTAATGATACATCTAGTTATTCTATAGCATGTTAAGAGAAAACCCATTAAGGCTTCACTTTTTTGAGCACTACATTTGAACTTGAATAAATTTTAGATAAATGTTTATTTAGAAAGTTTGACCAATAAAAAATATACCCTTTAAATACTGAATGGCTCACTTCTTCACTCTTAGAAATTGTATAATTATGCATGCAGTTTTCTTTTCTATGTGAAATTATATTCAAACTAAGTGTTAGAGTTTAATTTACTAAAAATTAGTATGTATATGTTTTGGTTGCAGTACCAACTACTGTAATGTTATTTTTATTAGTTATTCTGTCTGTGATAAATTTTTACCTCTGTTGGACAGTTACATAAGAAATCCATAAACTACATTATGCAATGAATCCTTCCTAAAATTGTGGGTGAAACCTTGGATCACCCAGAGATGATACAATAGAGGAAAAGAGGCACAAATTTTAATATCAGTTGGATGAGCATTACATAGTGTTTGGCGTACTGGACTGTTAATCTGTGTGTCCATTGTGGAGTATTGTTGGGGACCATCAGCTTAACAAAAAAGGTTAATAGTAAAAAAGTAAATTGAAAAAACAAAAACTATAAAAAGTAATTCAAATTTTTAAATAAATCTTTTATACTTAAAAAAAAGCTGTATTGCTTCACACAATTATAACAAAAATTACTTAGGATCAGACAGAATGAAGTTTTCTAAACAGATGTAAGTAGAGTTTGAAGATATAATCTAATTCCAGTGTAGTGGCAGGAAGAAATTCAGCATTTATAAAAAATTATATTTAAGTGTATTTAGTTTTATAGCCAATAGTTATTCATTAGGACCCAGAATATTTTTACATACTTTTCTTGACTCCATATTACAATTCATAAAAATTGAGAAGACAAGAAAAACCTGAAAAATCTAAATTAAGGTTTTGTCATTGATTACATGAGTTAGGCTTAGAGCATACTTATTAAATTAGATTATTGGACTTGTATATTAGAAATAATACTTTTTTTCATGTTAGGTACCAACCATTTTGTTCTATGATGGATTTATGGCACCTGAAAGTAGCAGTAAATAAAAGTTAATACATACAAAACTTTATACTTTTGAATAAACAATTAATTCCTGAAACATTAAACACCAAGCATGTATTTTATTTGCAAACTTCCTTTGGTTCTATTATGTATGTAATAAAAAGTAAAAAGAGTCAAAATATAAAGTAAGAAAGTAAGTACAAAGTAATAAAGCTACTAGAAGAGGCATGAAGGAGCTAAATATTGTACTGTAGTAAAATGTTTTGAACGGATAGCAAGTTTAATTTTACTGATTATATTTGACAATTTATTTTCCAGGAAAAAACTGAAGAAAAAGAAGTTGAACCAGTTGGTATGATATGTTTTAAAATTTTACTTTCTATCTAATACAGAAATATTTTATGCAGGTGTTATAAATTGAATTTCTCTGGTTTTAACCCTATAACTACTAGCAGCATTTTTAAATTCCTTTCTGTATATGGTACTGTGTTACATTTAAAATTTAATTAAACCACTTTACTATCAATATATGTCAATGAAATTTACATTATAATGTATGTTATGATTTGAATTTATCCATTATCTAAGTTTTAATTCCTTTATTTCAAAGGAAATGTTAAAACAAATACTTAAACTGCAATTTTCATGTCACATAATCCATGCACCATTAAACATCTCATGTTTAGAAGTGGTTCAGTCTCACCCACATATAAGGTGGCAATGTACACGAGTATCTAGATGCTAATGTACATGTGTTTGAACTATTGATACATAAGATACAATGTCTGCAGCTGCAATCACTGGGAAACAAGTATATATTTTTCAACTCTTGATTGGTGTTACATCCACTCTCTGTATTTTGCCTTGAGATCTACAATGTACATGTAATTAGTTGACACAAGTGTATATAGTTGTTAGAAAGAGCTCAGTTTACATTACTCTACCAATGGTTAATTTGAAATTGGCATGTAGTTTTCCTCATGATGTACATGTAACTGCTGTTAGTATTGTTGTCTGCTTGATTGACTATAGCAGTTACAGTGGTTTCTTACCTAAATTTGCTATAGTTAGAGTGACAGTTAAATTGTATTTAGGTCATACTTTTATATTTAGTTAATTATGTATTATGGGTGTTTTAAATATCATAAATCATATTGGAATGGTTTATTGATTTTTATAAGTTTAACTTGTTGCCTGGATTGTGAAAGCTTATAAACAAGTTGGCATGTATAAGCACTATCTTGTTTAAGCAATGTGTCTTTGTGGGGAATCTTCTAAAATTATTTCATAAATCCCTGTGGGCATCAGTTGACATATTGGTATAAACAATAAAAGAAAGAATTTGAAAGAAAATTACAAATAAACGTGAAAAGACAAAGATGTGAAATTATACATATAAGAAAAAACTATTTTAGTGAATTTCTATGAAGGGTTAATAAAAGGTGGTATATACATACTTCAGTTTGTTAATTATAAACATTTCATTGCACTGTATATTGATGATAATAGATAGTTCGTGATATAATAGAGAAAATGGTAAATAAAATATAAACGTTTACCCTAAGTTAAAAAAAACAACTTTTGATATTCACTTATGAGGTTCTAGGGATTATGTAAATGATAAGTGAAAACTGTAACATTAAAAATAGTACTTTTATACTTCATATAAAAATTACCTTGCAGGTGAACTATTCAGAGTCCGAGTGGCAAATAACTACATTAAATAATGAATATCTCACAAGAAATAGTAGAAAAAATAAAAAATTTAATATATTTCTGAAACTACGTACATTTAGGAACATTCTTGTCAAATTTTAAACAATTAAATCCACTAGTTATATTTTTGTAATGAAATATGACAAGAAGAACTTACCTTCTCTCTGATAGAGAAGCCGGAGGTGAAAGGGTTAAACAGTTTAATTATGGAGATGATCCAGTACTCAGTGAATATAGCTTGTATGGAGAATGATACACAGTTCAACAATATTTATGATAACTCAAAACTTTCTTAACGTATATTTATAGAAATTGGTAAGATCTTGTTAAAGATTACAAATATTTTATATACCAAGAATGAGATTATTTTCATCAAGTATTTCCAATAGAATTTATTCATTGTGATAATTTGCACCCAGTCTCTGAATTGATCAAATGCAAGGTAATTTTCATGTTAAGTATAAAAATACTTTTTTTCCATCTTGGAACCTTCTAAATGAATAGCATAAGTTTTTTTAAGGTAAATGTTTTTATTTTATTTTTTGTACCATTTCTCTAGCTGGCTGTTATTATCAACATATAATGCAATGAGATGCTTAAAATTAAAATATGTACATACCCTTTAATTTTCATCAAATAATCTTGAAAAATCATCTTTTGATTATATTCTTAATTACATGTCTTTACATTTACAATAATTTATTTTTAATGTTTTATTTTCTTACCTGCCCATAAGTGTTATTTTTTATAATGACACATGTCCATGGGCATCCCCGGTCAATGTTAAAGTATCGTGGGTTGAGAAACTTTAGCTATTGGCAAAATGATGCACTTGCTAATCCTTGTGAACTGAGGAGAAGATAGTTTATATTTAGAAAATTATTAATCTTTTCAAATATGTTTCTTAAAACATAAATAACACATAATTAACTAAAATATAAAACTAAATACAATTCAACTGTCTAATTAACTAACATGTTTCTAGGTGAAGAAATAATGCTAAGAACGGTTTGACTAGTTCTGTAGGGAATTGTTCAGGCCAATTTTAAAATAACTGTTGGGAAATAGTACTTTGAAATGTAATTTTCTATTGGTTATAAACATCTAGCTCAAATAAGTATTACTGGTTGAGAAATGAGACTGTGTGTAGAAAGTGGGTGTGGCTTTTGTCAATAGGTCCAAGAACTTTATTTCTCCTTTATCCTAACGTGCCCTAAAGAGCTTGAAAGAAGACTGTATAAACAGAGAATTAACCTAGTATCTGTCTATATATAGAAATGTAATGTACCTGTAGAAGTATTCATAATACAGAAACAAAATGTTTAGGCTTTGTAAGCTTGTGCATCACATGACAAGATAACTAAAGTTTAAGAATTTTTCTTTAAGGTTTCATTGAAATAAAGGAGTTAAAATTTAGATAATATAAACTTTCAACTACAATATAATTTTAATTCTATTGTCATTGGCTTACATTGATTGAAAATTGTTTTACTAAACTTTGAATATCACTATGTAAAACCTTGTGACGTGCAGAAAAAGATGCCTGTCTCCATAGGGTTAAGACAACTGTCATAATGTACATTTTAGAAATTATTAATATGCTAGAAAAACAGGCATTTGCATAAAAACTTTTTATTGTTTGGAACTTGAGAAAATTGAAGTAGAAAAATTACACAAATTTGTTATTTCGAAAATGATGAAAAATTTTCAGTTTTAAACAATTATCTCTAAAGCAAAATGTATCTTTAGATTATAATTTTTAGAAACTAAATTGTGCAATAGCATTATAACATTTTTTGCCACTAGTTTATGAGAATAAGTAAACATTCTACTCAAAACTGTTGTTTCAGAATTTGTGTACTTTATATAACTTGGACTTAAAAAACTAAAAAAGAACATGTTTAATTTTCATGTTTTTTATTATCAATATAAAAATGTGGTTGGTCTTTTAATTTGGCTTAGAAATTTGTGTATACATTTTAAATTACTTTGCATGTATATTTTCAAACTATAAATTACAAAAACACAGAACATTACATATTTTTAAATATGTAACTGTTTTGCATGCTTTATATGTATTTTAAATGTCACTTCTTTCATTGTTAGTAACATAATAATCTAACTTAACATTTAAGTTTAGAATACCTATTACAATAGCAATGTTTTTCAGGTCAGACATATGTTGTAGAGATACATGGATATTTCTGTAAAGTTTGTCATAAATTTTACAAAGATGAAAATGTTGCCAAAGTTAGTCATTGCAGGAGTAAAATGCATCATGAAAGGCATGAGGTAAGCTTTGAACTTAAGTATTTTGTGACTTCACTATTTTAGTCAATTTACATATAATAGTTTCCAGTGACTAACTGATATCTTTGGTTATTAATACCTGACACTTTTAAGATGGCTATTTTCCAAGTTGTTAACATAAAAAAAGCAAAATATTAAACTGTATTCCAGTAATAGTTCCCATCTTAACATTGAGTTGAAATAGGTAGAAAATCATTGTAGTATGTTTTTTCTAATGCATAAATGTGAAAGTTGATTGATAAAAACCTGAACTAAGGACATGGATTACATCACAAAAGGGCAGCCAGAAATACTGCATCATTAAACTTTATAAGTAAAGATATTATTTAATAACATTTCTGACACTTCTAATGTGAAATTGTAACAAGTTCTTTGACAATCATGAAATGAGGAAGCTCAAGTGTTGGTGTTGTAATTGCTTAACATTCATAAAAATAGCCTATGTCTTTCATTGGTTGTGTAAGTAGAACTTAAGTTTTGAGATTATAATTCACCTTTGCATACAGAAATGCTATTTCTCTCGTGTGTCTTCCTGTGAATTTGCATATCACTAACCATTAGCTAACTGCCACCTTAATTCATGTGTTTAACTTGATGTGCTCTTCCATGATGACAACATCCTGCAGAAATATGAGAAGGACAACACAACCTCCATACACAATAACTCCCCATATGCACTTGCACTCATACTTATTTCGTTTCCTCAGCATTACATTGAAAAGACGTGTTCAGATTCCTCATCTAATTTCAAGTTAATGAGATTTGTGTTTGTTAATGAAACATCTTTTTTTACAATGGCCTTTGATTCAAAAGCACTGATTATTTTGAATTCTCAAATGATGATGGCATCTACTCAGTCCTGTGTGAGTGAGAATGTTACACACACACACACACCCTTTTTCTATCATGGCTTCTGGGGGCTCGTGTACTGTTGGGGACATTGCAGCCTTTGTTCAACATGTTGTGGATTACCACATGCTTACTAGGCCTACTATTCCTGTCCCTTTAGCTGACTTTCTTTTTTTCTCAGTTTGGAATAACCTATTGAACTATGAGTTTAACTTGATATGCTTTTGGTAGTGCCTTACCATTTGAGGAATGACCTTAACCTTACAATTTCTTTATGGATTTCCTTCTCAGGTATGTTACTTTCCTTATCTTTCACCTATGTCCTTTCATATTGCCTGTTCTTCACCCCATGGACCCATTTTTGGGGATCACATTGTCTCTTCTACTTGCTTGTTATTAGAGTTTATGCTGTTTTCTTTCTCTAAAAACTTCTCATTCTCACCCAAATGTCTTATCCCCTCACATCTGTGACTCTTTTGTTTTGACTTGCAGACTTTTTCCTTTCCTTTCTAGATTCCCTGTCTTTGGTATCTATTTTACACACTTAGAGATTGGGCTCTGTACCTTATATTTTGTTCTCTAGTTCCCCATTTTTGTGTCTTCATCTTTTTCTCACTATCTTCTTTTGCCTCCACCTTTTATATAGGGCACCTTATTGGGCTCCAGAGGGGTTTTCTCTTAGTTGCCAGTTTAGCCTGTTCCACTTCTTCTTCTCTGCTCCTCCTTATTTAGTCCCCCCTCCCCTTCAATTGGGTCAGAACACCCAGACATCTTCAGTGGTGTTCTTTTCATACTGGAAACCTGTACTGAATTTGCACGATTTCAATTCTTATCTTCCTAGGTTTTTCTTTTTTCTCAACCTTGCCCTTTGACTTCTGTTTCTCATCTGGATCAGTCTACCCCCTACACTTCCCATTCCAGGCCTTCCCCTTTTTTTCATCCACCCACTACCCAAATCACTCTTTTTGTCATTGACTATCCTGCCATATTAGGCCCTGTGGGTATTCATTTCTTCCTCTTCACAAGCATTTGGTCTCAGTTTTTGCTGACAGAATTTTTTTTCATTTTCTCTACTTCATTCCTTTTTTCCTCCCTCAGACCATGCCTGTTGTCTTTTTTCACCTGGTCTGTGATTGGCACATCCCTTTTTTTGCCCATCTTCCAGATTTTTTCTGTTTCATTCATCAGATTCACATTTTCCAATTCCTCATCTTCCCTTCTGCAGACTTTTATCCCCTTTTGTATTCATTTGTGTCACGAGGGCCTTTGCTTGCCATCTTTATGGCCTGGGACTGTCATTCTTTTTCTTGGGTGAGTGAATTTTATTGGCCCTCTTCTCATACCTTCCTTCTTTTGATGGAGGCTACTTGGTAAAATATGGGTGTTTTCTTCATCTCGTGTCTCCTCCAAGCTCAGTATTTTCCTTCACCTTGAGCTGTGAAGTACATGTTCACCAGGATTTGCACTTCTTATTCACATTCTGTGTGAGGGATTTCTTTGCTTTTGAGGAATTTGGCTTCCCTGAAACCTCCCTATTCCTTTAAGGTGTGCACTGATATTTCTCCTCCAGTGGATCTTGTGGATCCAAAAAATTCTTTTTCAAGTTCCATTGTTCTCTATTGGGAACCTCTCTTCTCCTCTTCTTGAGGAATTCTCATTATGGCTAGTCCATGCCAATACTACTTCCGGCATTCTCTTACCAACTCCCAAACTGGATCTATCTACCTCTCTGATTGAGGGGCATCTCTGAACAATGACGTAATTTCTGGCATTTGGATGTAGGACAAGCATTCTTTTCACATCAGTGTGCTCAAAATTCTTGCTGCTCTTTGAACATGTTCTCATTTCCTGCCCTTCTTAGTGGATCAATCAGTCACAATCCACTGTGACATTTCCATGATCATTTCTTACATCAACTATCAAGGGGACACCTGTTCCAGGACCCTGTACCTTTTGATGTTGGACCTACTCTTCTGGGCTCATCTGCATTCAGTTTGTTTAGTTGCCTGTCATGTGCCTAGAGATACGTACCTTGTGATTGACTGCATCTCTTGGTCTGACTGTGTTCTAACCACAGAGTGGTCTCTCCATTTCCAAGTCTTTTATTGGGTTTGCTCTTGGTTTGGCATGCCCCTCATACATGCCTTTGCCATCCCTCTCAACTCCAGTCTTCCTCTCTTCTGGTCCCCAATTCCTCATCCTTTGGCTTTTGCTGTCAATACTTTCAGGCAGGACTGGTTTCACCTATTTCTAAATATATATATCCACCCATCCTCCTCTTTCACTTAATGAGTGATGCTCCTTCTCAAGTTCTATAGTGGTACCTCTTTGGCAGTCTCAGCTTTGGTTTCTTCTGCTTTTTGCTTGGCATCCAGACCCACTTTTGAATATCCAATGCCCCCTTCTTGTTTCACCCTCACACATCCCTTTTTTTATTAAGGGGTGTCATCTTTCCACCTTCATGTATGGGATTTGTCCAGTTCATTGCTTGATGGGCTGGACTATTCTGTTGTATAGCCTTCTTGTCACATTCCTATTGCCCTTCCACTTTGTCTGTTGATGTAAGTGGAGGTCTTTCATCTTTGATCCATCTGCCATTCTCTTCCTCCCTACTGTGAAACACCATTCTGCCTTTTTTAATTGGCTGTTTGACTATGATTTGTTGGTCTCTACCTTTGCCAGTTATCAAGCAGTGTTATCCACTACATTTTGCTTTTCCCAGTACCTCAGGATATTTTCTTTTCCTGTTCTTTCCATTTTCTTCTGCTCCTTCCTTCACAGACTCCCACGCCTGAAATTAACTCTTTCAGTACAGGCTCAGTCCCTGGGTCTGACCTTGTAATCATTTTATGCTATAACTTTTAACTTAGTAAGCGATTGTTAATGAAATTTGGTACACATATCAGTAAACACTACAGTACTTTCATACACAAAATATCATTTTTTTTATATTAAGTCTTAAGATTTATAAAGCAATGTTTTTCCCATGCCTTTTTCTTTTTGCATGTTGCCTATTTAACATGCAAAGTAATTTTCATTTTAAGATTAAAAATATTTTTATGCATCAGAAAATTTTAAAATTTGACATGCGAAATCTTTATAATTTCCAGATAATTATTAAACGTTTCTTAAGAAAATTTTTTTTTATTTTATCTGTTGTTTTCAGTAATGAATCTCTGTACGAGTTCGGTAGATTTGACCGATCTCGCAACCACCATAAAAAATTAGGAAATAATATGCCTCTTTCATTCTAGAATGAACAAAAATTATAACATTATAAATGTTTAGACTAAATAGCTTAAA
>NW_013666390.1:230972-239571 GCF_000517525.1 Limulus polyphemus | reverse complement strand
TTTTATTCTGTTGTTTTCAGTAATGAATCTCTGTACGAGTTCGGTAGATTTGACCGATCTCGCAACCACCATAAAAAATTAGGAAATAATATGCCTCTTTCATTCTAGAATGAACAAAAATTATAACATTATAAATGTTTAGACTAAATAGCTTAAATCTCATAACATTATACATTTATATATATTTATTATTTTTATTATATTGACCTTTCAGCCTTGCCTGGCTAACAATACAGAAGTTACAATGATGCAGCACATGTGTACTCATGTTACCATATCCAGTAACATAAAACTGACCTTTGTCTGAACAAAGTAACTTGTCTTGGTTGTGTGTTAGTAGACTAGTATTTTTAAAATCCAGACACTTTTCAATTATTATACATTATAATTGTATATAGATTATTGCTATTTTGAAATACGTTCTTAAACTTATTTTTCTTAAAACATAGAACAGTAACTAAAGAAGTAAAGCAAACAATTATCTCTTCTAGTTATGACCATTTTACTCTATTTCTAAGCCTTTAAAAGAATTGCACATGGAGGATATGAAACAAAATATTTTTTGAGGTTTTATATATACATTTGAATAACTAAAAAATCATAAGTTACTACATTAATACCATAGAATTCCACTATAATTTATAAAGCTTAGTAAGATGTATTTTAGTCTAAAAAATATGAAATTTCAAGCAGACTAAAGACACGCCCTACCTCATTGATATATTGGTTGAAAAGATAGAAATGGCATTCGAGCCTGTTAGAATGGCTGATAAAGCTATTACGGAGACATTCTGAGCTTCTGATTGGTTACTCATGTCATATATAGAAATAAGTATATATAAAGGAGCGTTTCCAAAAATGGAAAGAGGTGGGTTGGGTGCCACTGTGTTTGATTTATTACATGAGCAATATCTTAGCGAATAGAAAAGATAAGGTGTTCTTATTTTATATTCTAGCTTTTCAATATCAGTAATTTGAGTTTCTATTTCATACAAAACTATATACTTAGTATTTTGACTTCACAAACATCTAATTTGAACCAGTGCTGCATTCGACATATCACGTGACACACAAAAATCGATGTTTATCTGTTGTTTTTTTTACATTTACTTTTAAACTGAGAAATGTATAGTACTAAAATTTGAATTATAATCTACAGTTTGATACCATACGTATTGACATAAATTCATAAAATAGTAGTTCCCCTTTTGACCCTTCTCGAAAGGGTTAAAGCTGTTGGCTTTTTGCTCTTTGTACCACCTTTCTTTCTCAAGTATTTCCTCCTCCTCCTCACCTGTGGTCACTGTCATCAGGATATTTATGCTATTAGTGCTTCTCACACCCTCTTACATCTCACTTATATTCTCCTCTACCTAGATCAGTCTTTCATTCCTCAGGCTGCTGCTGTCCTTTCTCTTCTATCTCTCACCTCTGTGATCAGATGTGGATCAACTCTTGTGTTGTGTTCAGTCTGTTCATTGTTAATTATCATAGACATCTTTTTTGGGGTCCATGATATCGTCTGATCGTACCTTGGGTTCCCTCTTCTTCTCCTTACTATATGGATCTGTCAACTCTTCCAGTTGGTTTATTCTTCCCGGTGTGTGGATGCTTGCAGACTATCTCACTTTTCTTTGCATTCGATTTGTTACCTTTCTCATTTTCTTACTCCTCAGTTTCATTGGCCCTCAGACAAGATCCTTCAGGTGAGCATGTGGATGACTCCCTACATGTTTGTTGCTTTTTTTCTTCACCATCTTGCTGTTTCACCTCACACAGGATTTTGACTTCCACAAGTCACCATACTTCAATTAATTCATTGTCTTTGACATTGGTGAGTATGTTTCCTTTTCATTTCTCTTCCTTTCTATCAAACAGGAACTCACTAGGTGGCTGGTGTTGCCTCCCATGTTATTCTTATATCCCAAAATCTGCATCAAGCTAGGATAATGGAAAGTGTTCAGCCCATCCACCTGTCTCTACCAGTGCCCACTATAAGATGTTGGACAAGACCACTTGAAGTATCTTTGTGATATACAAATTTATTCAATTGTCTGATCCAGACTATTCCAATTCTACTGACTATTATTAGGGAAGTGACTGCTTGTGGTTGCCTGCTTTTAAAAATAGATTTTTGAGGTCACCCGTTGCACTATTTCCAGTAAAAGACCTTTTCAGCTGGTGATCTGATGGGGATCCAGGCAATTCTCCTGGCCTCCCCAACACGAATTCACCTCCTTTCCCTCTTCTTCAAGTGGAGAATGGGAGACTGTTGCCACTTACCAGTTCCTAGCTGCTGGAGTAGTAGATCATGGAGGATCCTTACTGGTTGGGCTTAGCACAATACAGTGAGAAGTAGGGCAGTACTAGCACTGTCAGTGTAGTAAATGTCACCCCTCATGTAGCTACTGTGCCTTCCTCCTGCAGTCAGAGTCTGTCCAGTAGTGTTGAAGTGATAGTGTCCTAACCACACTACACATATTGGCTTGTTGACCACTTTTGTGCTTATATTTGGTTGGTTGTGATCAGATTCCTTCCATCCCTTCCTGTGACAGTTCAGGCTCTTTTGCCTTTTACTCCCTTTCATTTCGAGGGAAGAATATAGTGGAGGGCTATTGATGCATTATAATATCATTCACCAGTGCAGTTCACATTAAACACATGAATTGAGTTGGGAGTTAGCATCCTTCATCTCTGAACTCAGATTTTTCCTCATCATTTATCAAGGTTTGTTTAGACAGTGGGATTACTGTAATGCACCGTAACCATAAATTTTTTAATTAGTTGATTTTATGTGTGGTGGTTAATTTGGTATGAGGGACATGTTTCCAATGGAAAGAAAAATTTAAAGCATGACTAATTGAAAGGGGATATTGATGTCTGAATCATTTTGTTCAGTAAGTCAATTGTAATCTTTAATAGAAAATATATTCCTGTGATAGTTGTTTGCATTTGTAATGTTGTGTGTACTTTGGACTTAAAGTATTTTATGAATTACAGTTTTCCTGTACAAAAAAAACTTCCAAATTCTTTAATTGTTCAACCTTCTGTAATGAAAGTAAGTTCTTAAATCCCTGTATGTACAATTATTTTATACTTGACTTATTTTTTTGCTACGATTTTTTATGGTTTTATTATATCAGTTTTTAACATTTAAAGATGTAAATTTTCTTTGCTAGTGTGGGTACCACATTGAAGTACCAATTCGCATAGTCCTGTTCTCTTTAGATAATTTCAAAGGATATATTTCTACAGTCCATTTTCACCTTTGAAAAAAATTGACACATGTTATATAGCTTCCCACACTTTCTATGATTTTGAGAGGTTTAAACATGTATTTATTGCTAATGATATACATTTTATTCATAATTTCCAAATCTGTTGATATAATGCATTACAGAAGATTTTAAACATAAGCCCTTTATTTATTAAAACATTTGCAGAACAAATATGACCTAAGGAATATTTGTCTTAATATTTTTTAATGCGTTTCCATGTCTATAGAAACTCCTCACTGCCATTGAGAAAAAGGAAGCAAGGAAGAAGGCAGCTGAAGAAGCTAAGAGAAGGGAAGCAGAAGAAGCTAAGAGAAGGGAGGCAGAAGAAGCTAAGAGAAAGGAGGCAGAAGAAGCTAAGAGAAAGGAGGCAGAAGAAGCTGAGAGAAGGGAGGCAGAGGAAGCTGAGAGAAAGGAGGCAGAAGAAGCTAAGAGAAGGGAGGCAGAAGAAGCTGCCGCTCGAGAAGAAGAAGAAAAGAAAAAGGTTGAAGAAGAAAAGGCTGAAGAGGCTAACCAAGAAGAACAAGTTGTTGAAGATACTGATATCAAAGAAGACGAAGAGCAGGAAATTCAAGATGATCAAAAAGAGAAAGAAAAAATATCTGTAGTTGAAAATCCGGAGGAAATGGAAAAGACAGATGAAAATGTAATAGCAAAAAGTGACACCCATTCCTTGAAACAACCAACAAATGTATCAGATACTTCACCTATGGAAACTGATAAAAAGGATAACATCTCTCCAGAACTCCCTGAAGCGAATGAAGAAAGTACTGAATTAGCAGTTACCAAAACTGCTGAGAATGAAGAAGAAGAGGAGGAGGAGGAAGAGGAAGGTAACGAGGAGGTCAACACCAGCAAGGAAGTTACTCCTTCAGCTACCACTAGGAGTAGATCTAGGGGACGAGGTCGAGGCCGTGGGCGGGGAAAGAAACGGTCGTAAAGGCAAAACTGGTTCATCAAGGTCCTCTTTGAGCCTACTCTTATTCTTGAAAAATTAAAAAGTTTTATGTGCTTCATCTGAATAATTTGTTTTTATCACTTTTAATTAACTTGTGTAATTTAGACTGTCTTAAACGTTGAAATTGTTAGTTGTGAACCACTGTGTCATGGGAAGTTGAGAGACGAAAAATAACATTCTTGTATCTGATTATTGTATCTTAATTTGTGAAGTACAGTAAAATTATTCTGTAGACTTCTTTTGTTTCATAACTGCATTTAACTGTAAACACAAGTAAAAACAAAGTATGAAGTAATGTATTTGTAATGCAAAAAGTTCTTGATTAAGTTTATCTAATGTTGAAAGCAGTCAAAGAAGAAATTTCAGTTTTCCAAATCTAATCCCAAACAAAATATATTTTAACAGGTGAATCATTTTCTCTCAAGGATATTTGAAGATATGCATAAAATGTGTTTTCTGACTTTAGTATAGGCATTCTTAATATTTTATTATCATTTAGAGATATGTTCTACTTTTTTGTTGTTGTTAAAGTAACTGAAAAATAAACGTTCATGTTATCCAGATGACATAATGGCTAATACCTGTTACACAATGAAATTTGAGCTTGAAAAATACATGGAAAGCCTGAGAGTTTACTATTGAAATTTATTAAAAATATATATATTAAATCTGTAATTTAAATTATTAACTATTTATTATTAAAGTTCCCTCAAAGTAATTATTCTTTAACAAAAAGCAAAACTTTGTGCAAACACCCACTAATTACCATAGAAAAATATTGACTTTGGATAAATACCCACCACAAACATGTTTTATTGGAAGTTATAATCATGTTGCGAAAAAAGAATTTTGCTTGCAGGATTTTATAGTAAGAATATTAGAAAACTGAGAAACTCTGGCAGCTAGAAACCACACCTCTGTGATTTATTGTAACTTGGAAATTATGTACACGTTGACTAACCTTTGGGCTTGCCTTCGATAAAACATAAGAAGCTGCCACTCCTCACCATCTGTAATTCACTAATGGACTTTAAACTGGTGTAAAGCAATGAGTACGCTTTTCATGGATCTTTTATTCAGTTCATTTCTACACAGTTGATAATGTATGGCGCAAGTCTATAACATTAACATGTTTTAACTTCAATTTGTTTTTCTTAACATCTCTGCTGTCCACGATACAGGAATGTTTGTGCGTAATGTCGCATCCTATTGGGAAGTTACTGTTGAACGGTAACAAATCTTGTTTATCGTTCAGTAAGTGAATAATGGCACAATAACAACTATTTAATTTGGCATGCACTGACTGGGCAAACCATACTGTCCATATGCTATTGTATAATTCATTATCTAATAAAGGGACGAGTTGGCCAGTTTGAGATGTTTATAGTTTTTGTTTGTTTGTATTTTATTTGCTGCTATTTCTAAATTGGGTGGGTGATCCATTAAAAGTTTATTAACAATAAAGAGAACTATTTGAGAATAGAAAGATGAACCAAAGATTTGTAAATAGATAATTTTAGTTTAAGAAGAAAACTTTATTGATCAATTACTTGCCGGTCAAGTGATTAGGGCGCTCTACTCACAATCAAGGGTCGCAGGTTCAATTCCCTGTCCCACCAAACATGCTCGCCCTTTTAGCCGTGTGACGGTCAATCTCACTATTCGTTGGTAAAAGAGTAGCCCAAGAATTGGCGGTGGGTGGTGATGACTAGCTGCCTTCCCTCTAGTATTACACTGATAACTTAGGAACGGCTATCGCAGATAACTCTCGTGTAGGTTTGCGCGAAATTCCAAACCAAATAATCAATTATTTGCAATTTTCTTTATTTACACTTCTAGGTTAAAAAAAAGACCTAACAATTCTAATTCTTCCCATATGTTAACCGTAACAACAGAGAAGACAAATTTCGATATATAGCTCCATTCTTCAGAACCTTGCCAAACATTCTTATTCAGGAATTCATAGGTTACGTGCTTCATTCTAGTCCGATCCTTTCTAAGGTCTTTAGGTAAAACCCTAAGAATAAATTTTCGAAATAATGAACGGTATTTCGTATTTAAGCTCTTAATAATGTATATCTGGAGAGATCTGGTCACACACAATTAATCGGGTTATACCCATACGCGCTAGTTAGTAAAAAGTATCGGCAAGAATACAGATTAATGTTAATCGACCATTGACAGCAAAGGAAGGACACCGAAACATAAGTTAAAAAAAATGTTTATTTTTTTATTAATTGTAGTCAGTATATTTGTCAGACTAGCCGATTTACGTTGTCATCTACTGAGAGTCTGGGGTAAGGAAGGGCTTTTCTAAACGTCCGCCCAGCAAAAAAGTTGAAACTACTAATATTCCACAGAGAATCAAGTGTTGTCATTTCGAATTAAAAATCGAACTACTAAAAATTATACAGTACGTACAACCCTAGTATAATTTCTCCAAATCAAACAAGTATAACGCAGACACGAGTTATTCACCCAATTCATTATTTAAAAAAAAAAAAATATTTTTTTTATTGTAAAAATATTTTTTATTATTAATTTGGTGTTATCAATGAATAAACATAATACATTGTCATTTAGAGACATTTCATGCCTAATGTTGGAATGAAAAGACTAAAATATGGTGGATTCATGCAGTGGCTTAACTACAAAGATAGGAGGCCCCCAGCATTTATTCCCCTTCTCGGCAATTTTTACGTTTGTGGCCTTCGAGACCGCCTGAAATTGCGTGGTGTTGCGATTGAAAAATCACTTAAGTCATCTAAACAGTGTATTGTAGCTAGCAATAGGGCTAATAAGATTTTGGGTAGCATCTATAGAAATACTGAATACAAGACAAGGGGTATTATTGTTTTACTGTATAGGTTACTTGTAAGGCCTCATTTAAAGTACTGTGTACAGTTTTGGGCTCTCTTCCTCAAGAAGGACATTGAATTGTTGGAAAAGGTTCAGAGAAGAGCCACTAGGATGATACCTGGAATTATGGGATTTTCCTGTGAGGAGAGGCTAAAATCTCTAAACTTGTTTTCTCTGGAGAGGAGAAGGGTCAGAAGGGATATGATTGAAGTGTTTTAAGGGTATGGATAATATAGATCCAACAAACGTGTTTGTGTTTAGCAATGAAAACAATAGGATAATGGGGCACAAGTTCAAAATGTGGGAGTCGTCTGCAGTTTAGACGGTATTATTTTTCAAAGAGGGTGGTTGACTTTTGGAATGAACTGACTTCAAGGGTGATAGAGGCATAAAATTTAACTGAGTTTAAGAAAATATTGGATTAATGCATGAGTAGTAAGGGCTGATTATAGTTGGGAGCTGGAAGGAACATTCTTTATGGGCTAATTAGCTCCTTTTTGCCCATTTAAAATTTTATGAAAGACAATGAAGACTTATATTTTTGTACTTTCCACAATACTTTTAATAACTGTAGTTATTTTGTTTTTGATGGATCTTAAATTCGCCTCTTTGTGGAGAGAATTGTCAATCCTTCTGCTATATAACATTAAGAACCATAGTTTCGAGCTGTCAGATTTGGCTAGCAGCAAAACTGTGTTTTCACGACGTTACCGAAAATTAAGATACACGTAACTTTACAAGTTTCTTTAATTGTGAAAATACTAATGCTATTTTTTCTTTTTAATTGAGAATAACAATATGTTAATGTTAATATGTTATTTGTTAACCACATTTAAATTTCACCCAAAATCAGTTTGAAATCTACAGGGCTAGGTTTAGGACGAGAGTCCGTGCTAAAGGGGGAGCCTGCAAGAGCTGGCACAGGATTTAGAAAGTATGGCACACAAAGCCTACCCAACTGCGCCACCCGATCTCCTCAAGTTGTTGCTGAGGGATCAGTTTGTAGATGGCTTGGACAGTCCACAACTGAAGATACAAGTAAAGCAAGCACACCCCTCTACCATGCAGGATGCAATGGCCAGAGCTCTTCGATTTTAATCCTACGTTAAGTCCAGCACAGAGGTACTAAGGTTGGTACAGTCATCAGGATTCAAGACCAGAAAAGGTCAGTTTTCAGAGAGGTCTGAGGGACTTTTCTGGCACTGTAACAAACCTGGGCACAAGAAAGCTCAATGCTGGCAACTTCAACACAGGGAAGATGCCACGGTAGGAAAGGCTGCTACCCAGAAGGGTTGTTGGAACTGCAGAGAGCAAGGACATATGAGGAGCCAGTGTAAGAAGAATACTACCAATAAGTCAGCTTCGGGAAACCAGTAGTGGTTAGTGTTGAGGGACGCCCACCAACCCCATCGTGAAAGTCCCAACAGCTAAGTGTAAAATGGCAAGCAAACATAGTGTCTACGTGACAGGAAAGCTGGATGTCCAAAGGTGCGACTTTGTCATAGAT
>NW_013666390.1:224022-229999 GCF_000517525.1 Limulus polyphemus | reverse complement strand
TGACTGGGATGTCTTACTCCCTCCACTGATGGCCTATAGGACAGCAGAGCATGAAGCCACTGGATAGACTCCAGCAAAGTTAATGTTTGGTTGCCAGTGGATCTGTTAACAGGACGAGTTGCTTGAAAATGTGTCAGAGTTTGTGAAAGTGTTATCAGAAAGAATGGATGATATTCACCATCAAATGCGTTCAAACTTGAAAACGTCTGCTGATTCCATGAAGCTATGTTATGATAGGAGATCTACTGAAGTCAGCTTTGTACCAGGAGACAAGGTGTGGTTGTATAATCCCAGGAAGACCAAAGGGAAGTCTCCTAAGTTGTCATCTCCATGGGAAGGCCCATGTGACATAGTGGATCGTCTCTCAGACGTGACTTTCCGGATAAAATGTGGGCGGCGAGGTAAGCCAAAGGTGGTGCATGCCAAAAGGCTTTGGCGTTATCACGGTCCAGGGCATTTCAGTTGGAATGAAGTGAACAATGGAACAAAAGACGCCGCTGCAGATGTGTCACCTAGAAAGGCCACTGTCGAAGAAGAAACTCTACTCGGTTTTGAGAAGGGAAACAGTGAAGCCCTTTATGAAGTTACTATCACTGAAGTGATGAACCTAACGTGAAGCAGAAGCCAGAACGGAAGATACGTCCCGTAAAATTAAAATACTTTGTTGAATTTTAATTTTTGTCTTTTAGTGTTTGTAAATTCTGTACGTCTAATTAAGTTATTGTCAATCATCTATTGGTTTAATTTGAGTGGCTATTGTTCGGGACAAACAATACTAATGAAGGGACAGTGTTACGACAACGGAAGTCACGTGACGCTGGTAACACGTGATGAGTTTCTAGAAGATTCATGAAGAGACGAGATGTACGCTTTTATAATATATAAGACCACCAAGAAGTGACGGCAACAATGGAGTTGAATTGGAGACAGAGATAGAAACGGACAATTGAGTCAAGCGCGGTAGTGCGTGAATCGTTCGTTGTGAATTATAGCGTTTGTTTAAGTTAAACTGACTGTAGAAATTAAGTGTATTGCAAAGTTGTATTGAGAAATAATAGACTAGTTTTATTTAAGAAAGGACTTGTATCGCTAAATTTTTACGGAAAATTAACAAACGAACAGAGACGTAACAATATGTATGCATAAAGTTCTAATGATTTCTACATGTTCTTTGTGTTCTCATATTTCTACTTTTACATAAAAATTAGTCCCCTCCCCTCTTAAATGAATCAGTGGTAAGTCTACAGGCTTACGACGCTAAAGATCAGAGCAGAGTACAGATATCCCACTCTGCAGCTTTGTGCTTAACAATAAACAACCATACAAATTAAAATAAGATTATTCCTTGATATAATCTGAAAAGTGAAATAATTAGATTAATTTAATAATTAAGGTGAAATAACTTATTACGTTGCATTGACTATGGTTTTGATGCTGTTTCACTCATTGTTAAACATATTTGTAATGTAATATTAACAACGAATCTCTGAGTCAACGAGATCACATATGGCATTTCATCTCGGGGTACCATACATCTCACATTTCTTCATCTCTTGGAAATTTTACGGAATTTTCATTGTCGTATGAGGATTCCAACGGTGTCCCCCCCCCCCAAAAAAAAGAAAGAAAATAATTGGAGGAGATGCAATGTTTTTTTTTTTTGGTAGATGTAGAAATAATGTTCATTAAAGTTTGCTTGTTTTTTCTTATACGAGACTTTGCTTTTAATGAATTCCCTCAGTTGCTTCTCCTTCAAGATTTCCCTCTAGACCATTGAAATCCAACATTTCTTAGTTTGCAAGAAACGTCGCTTTTTCCCAAAACGACAAATGTTAGCAGTGACTAATAATTGTAATTCCAACTTAGGTGAGGCTATAACTATGGGCGTCCGCAGAAATTTTTCCAGGGAGGGGCAAAGTAGTGTCAAATTGTGAATTGGATAAACAATTCATATACAAATGCTGGATGAATAAAGAAATAATTATGTTTCTTATTTTCCAGGGGCAAGCGCTCCCCTCTTGCCCCCCTCCCCCAAATGCGAACGCACATAGCCATAACATCTAGATATCACATGAATTACCATTGAAGGACACTGCTGTTGGCATCCTTGCAAAACGTGCAGTATTGCAGCAATGCTCCGACGGGGACATAATCAGAATGAACGATAAATTAAAAATAAATATTACAATATTACAAAAAAAGATAGAAATTCATATACCATACCAATGATCATTGTGTACTCTAGGGATAATCTGTAGATTTTCTGTCAAGATTGTACGTATCTCGGAGGACATAATTCTGAAGCATCAGATTCAAAACTTAATTGCCCCCAGTGGCACAACGGTATATCTTCAGACTTACAATGCTAGAGACTGGATTTCGATACCCGTGGTGGGCAGAGCACAGGTAACCCATTGTGTAGCTTTGTGCTTAACTTCAGACAAACAAAGTTTAATTATTTGCAACTGTAAGAGGTAGCAAGATGCTGGACGTGCTACCAGTGTTTCAGGTGTGGATGCGATAACGCGAGATACAAGTTGCAGAGAAAGGGAACTGTAAAAGAGGCCAGAGAAAATTTTCCGATGGTGCTAATAAAAATGACAAACGACCGAAGAGAAACATATACCTACAGACTGGGTATGCTCATTGAATCGTCGGGAGATGTGGACAACCGTGACCAGAGCAGCGAGTGTGATTAACTTTGGGAAGAGAGAAAGTCACTACGACCACTGTCAAAGACTCCTAACATAAAGCCCAATAGATCCTATATTTTATTCCAATTGTTTTCGGGTCTTCTATGGACACTAATTTGTTACGAAAAATTACACAATAATTATGGTTGATTCAGAGATTCGTTGTTAAAACGATTCGAGTTGTGACTTGTTCTGTCTTTGACTAACAAATCCTGGTTATATTACACTCAATCTAAAACCAAATTATAAATATAAGAGAGAATAATAATAATAACGAAGAAATTGTAATTTGAATATAGAAGTGTTCTAGAAACAACACGACCATCTGTAACAAACTTGATACACTATCTTAAAACTTATAGAATTGCGGGAGGTTACTCATAAATTTTCTTATACGTTAAGTCCTGACTTATTAAAGAAAAAACAATTATCTTGTTTGTCACCACCAGAGGGCTTGTAGATTGGAATCCATTTTGAGCTGGTAAGGTTTATTTGTGTAAGTCAAATAATAAGAGTATCGTTAGAAAATTTTTTGGGGTGTGTTTGGAGAAGTAGGCCTAACAATAAGAGACTTGACCGAGTGAGAAGGGTATATTAAACATCAGTTGTTTCTTATTTATATTCTTACAATTTCTTAGTGATATTTATTGTGTTCGTTATTTTTTATTTTGTAATTTTTACAAATTTGTTGTTACCATTAGACTGTTACTGTTAGAAGTTAGTTAAACTCAGGCAAAGTCCAAGTTAGAGACTAGGGTTACTGTAACATGTTAGTGTTAATTTAAGTGAAAGTTTAATCTAATAGTAATAAGCTAATTCGGAAGTAATTGGGCACCTGATTCATTCGGAATAAGCTTCAGAATTGGAAGATAAACCCTGTGTGTTATTAATTAATACCTTTTTGAAGTTTGAACCTTTGTCAGTGATCAGTTTTGACCACATAATGCTTTTCTATTGCCGGTTCAGTTTGAAAGTCAAATGTGATAGCTGTCCTGAACGTGTGCTACTTTTTTAGTACTGAAAAGTTATCCTTGGAATCATCTCCACTTCTTCATAGTATATAGCAGTAATAATAATCAACCTGTTATATTTATAATGCTTCGTTCTACTCAACTTAAACCTGATTAAATGCAATCAATTGATCTTGGCTCGAGTATTGAAGTAAGTAATATTATTCTTGTCACTGAAATTCATGAAGTGCTAGAACTAGCTATGGAAGGTATTAGTGGTGGAAGTGAAGTCCCTTTCTGCACAGATATTGTCTCAAGGGCATCAACTAGGTGAATGATCTGTGAATGCCCAGTTGCCAAGAGCCAGTAGAGATACTGAGGAGTTGTTTGTGGAATGTCACTAGAGATAGGTGCAGGAGAGTTGCATGAGGAGCTTTGCAATTCTGGTTACAAGATTCTAGGTTGTCTGAAGAATAACTACGAGAGAAAAAGAAGGTCCAGTAGGTACTTGGATATTTTGTAACTTTTGAGGGAGCAATTCTGTCCCTTTATATTAACTTTGGTTTTGAATGCTTCTGCGGAAAAGTGTTTTTACTGTTGTCTCTTTGGATATGGTACTCACTGTCAATATCAGACTCTGTGTCTAAATGTGGTACTTCATGAGGCATCAGATTGTGACAAAGAGCCCCTTGGGCTTGATTATGTTAATTGTGCAGTATATTCTGCGTGATTCTTACAGTGTCTAGTTCATTTACAAGTTAAGGAACTTGAATGCTGAAGGAAAGAACAGAATTTGATTTCTAAAGGTGCTTGTTTGCTTTTTATATGGAGATTTAATGAAACATCCTTCTTTCAACATTTATTAGTCTTGTTAGAACTGTCTGTGATATGTCATGGGGAGGTGATTGTCAGACTATTTAGTTGTTATCATGTGCTTGAATTCATTCAAAATTGGATTTTATCACCATTTTTTATGATTCAGTCCCTTTATATGTGCCTCAAAAACTTGATGTATTTCAAAATTAAGGCTGGGTGCCATGACATGGACTCTTTTCTTGCTTTACAAATTTTTTCATTTGTTAATAACCTAGAGTATTTTTGTCACTGTAGGTGGGATTCTACTCCATATCCTATTACTGTAGTGTGTGCTGACATTTTTCCTTTTTTTTTTTTTTGAAGTCTTTTCTACTCTCACTTGCCACCCCTTAAAGTCCAGGTTTGGTTTTGAAGTCAAATGTAATAGTTACCCTTAACTTGTGCTACATTTTAAATACTGAAAAGCTATCTGGAATCATCTCCACTTCTTCATAGTACATAGCAGTATTAATAATGAACCTGTACTAGGAAACCCAGTAGAAGAATTGCTTTTGTATGGATATCTGGAAATTAATGGAATGACAAGGCTGCAAAACAGCACTGTTTTTTGATTGTCCCTTGAGTGTTGTTCCATTGAATAATTAATATTGTTCAAATCTACTGTACAAAAAACTCGTGCCCTCTTGGTCAGAGAATTGATCATATTTACAGGTGAATGATGATTTTTTCCTTCCACATTACTTAAAACTTTTACTGTTCTAAAGAATAAACATGAAGATGGGTTTATGTCATGTTAACAACTTGATACTTGCTGCTTGCATTATACTGTATTTAAAATTGTTTAGGTAGCTTCACCATATTGTATTTATGAAGTGTTGTTCTTTAGTTTCTTAAATCTATATATCTATTTAGTTGCATTTAGTCTTTAATATAGGTCCCTTCTATAAATTAGTTACTCAGTTGGTAATATATGTCTCATAGTGTACTTAAGTCTGCTAAGACAGTGTTTCCAATTTGGTATGCCATGTAATTTTTCAAAAGGCACATAAGAAAAACAAATGAAATGTATTACATGTATAAGATAGTTTTGTGGATGGAACCAAAATGTATTCTGTCTTGTTGCTCTTTTGGTGTTCAGGACTGAGCTTGTACTTCATGTTACATTTTAATGGATTTCGTGTGGTAATAAAAGTTGTGTTATTGGGCTGAGTTTTCATAAGGTGGTAGGTAATGGGATGGCAGTTGACACACAGTATTCTTATGAAAGAAGTGTGCTTTAGGCTGGATAATGTTGTGAAACACTGTGCTAGGATATGAAAACACCAAATAGAGAAAGAATGTGATGTAACACTAGATATATTATTTAACAGCCTTTCTGGGGATTCATTATAATCTTTTATCATTAACAGTTATTTTTATTTTGCATAACATGAATCAATTGCTAGGTAAATAGGTCACAAACATATATATATATATATATATATATATATAGTAGTTATTTTTATTTTAAGTTAGTTA
>NW_013666390.1:213051-224001 GCF_000517525.1 Limulus polyphemus | reverse complement strand
CAGTCTAGTAAATAGGTCACAACATATATATATATATATATATATATATATATATAGTATTTTTATTTTTTAGTAAGTTATTGTTGGCCTATTTATTGAAAATTGGATTCTCAAATGATAGTGCACTGTACCATGCGTAGTACTAAGTTAATTGGATGCACCTATTGTGTGAAGGCCTAAATCTAAGGTCAATAACAATAAGTTCAATTTAGAAATATTTTAATAACTCTTTTTAACCAGAAATAAAATACATTTCTTTTGAACAATGTAATCTAACTCTAGACATAGCCGTAAACCTTTTTTTAGGCTTATAATTAAAACCAATTTTAAGGTTTCCTTAATAATGAAAACTTAAAACACTAATATCTGTTCTATTCAGGACATGGTACTTAGAGAGTTATCTTAAATTTTAAATGGATGTAATGTTTCTACCAGTTTTCAAGCTTGGTCTTTATATTCTGAACCCTTGACTTGTAGATGCCTAATGATAGTGTAAATGTAAGAGAGACTGGGTTTGGTTTTTGCACTGTGTTACAATGATATTGTATGCTCTCTTAGCTTAGATCTAATTTAAATTGATATTAGATAAGCATTTCCTAATTGCACACACAAGTTATAGTGTTTCTTGTCACTGAAGTGATGGTACTGTTAAATATTTTAGTTTCATGTATTTGTTACAAACCAAGTTTGTTTTACATAGGAATAAGAACTGTTAGTAATATAACCAGTTTTGTGTATATGCATATATGTTAGTGACTTGAAATAGCTTTCATGAGAATGTAAATTTATATTAGATTTACTTTCTGCTTGTTACTACAGTATTTTATTTTGATGAAGCATCTTACTGGAAGTATTTTTCATGTCAGATTGTGTTAATATTTTTGTAGCTTAAGTACCCTAATAATTTTGATGTACCAATATTGCATTAGATTCGTTGATTACTTATTCATACATTTTTGCTTGTCTGAATCTAGTGGTATATTGAGAGCTTGAGGTCTGTTAACTGTTTCTTACTGCTTATGTAGTATTAGCTTGTGCAGTAACTTGCAAAATGCTTTGTGTGTTGTATATATATCATTGAAGTTTGAGATATTAAGTGTAAATGTTTATTGAAGTTTCTAATTCATCTATGGACAATAATTTCCTATAATTGGTTTATATTGTGATTTTTTTTTATCATTGATGTCTTATAACTTCCAACACAAATGTTATTTGGATGAAACTGAATATCGAACATAATGCATTCCTAATGCAGATACCAATCTCTAGTATTTGGTACAAATCTGGAAACAACAGTAGTAAAATTATACATGTAATGGTAACTAAATTATTTTGTATGAAAACTGCATGTTCTACTGTCTAAAAATACTTTATAAACAGTTGTGATTTTATGCATATAGGAGTAAATTTTGAGGAGTTACTTATGTAAGCTGTAATGAAAATGCACAATTATTAAGAGTATTTTTCTACAAGTGTTAAATTACCTGGTTCTCAACAGAAAATCTTGTGTGTGGAATATGAGCAAGCTGCTGTTAAAGTAAATGGAAAGAGAACAAACATCTGTGGCTTATCAAATGGTAAGTCAACTGTTTTCTGCTAGAGATGATATACCAAGCTTTAATTTTTTGTATTAGCTTTATTGACACTGTTGTAATGTTTAAGGTAATTTTCATTTGCATAATTATTTCTAATTGGCTTAATGGCACTATTGTATGGTATTATATCATTTGTTAGAAAATGTTCCTTAAAACTGTAAATAATGAAATCACATTCTTCAGTAAAAAACAGTAAACATTAGTATGTTTATACTTATGTGATATGTATTCATTTTTGTTGATTAAATAGTAATTATATCTTTAGCTGTTTAAATACATTGAATACCATCTATCTCTGATATGCTTCAACAATATCTGATTGATATGTGGTTAAAAATAATAGGTAATTAAAGTTAATCAAAAATAGCAATAAAACTTTATATATAAGCCTAATGAGATGATTGTATAGTCATGAAGATACTGAAAAAGTTGCATAAATTAGCCACATTTATTTTGCTGTATTGTAAGATGAATCTCTAATGTAATAACCAAAAAATCATAGATATTTCAATCCTTCTGTATTTTATGTTTGAAAGTGCACAGATTAAGGATAACATTACAGTCAAGTAACTAAAGTGTTGTGCCGAGAACACAGGATTGTGGGAATACTGCACTTTGTATGAGTGTGTGTCATGTTAAGAACAGTACATTGCAGACTTGGTGGTGTACCAGCCACTCAGTAGACCTGTCAAACATCACAAATGTAAATTTCTACAAGTAGACCTATATGTTTCCAAAAGAGTATTTCTGATTCTTATAAGTAATAACTACAATCACTGCACCTGTGAATGATCAAAGTGTCTCTAAAATGGATTTCCAATACATGCAAAACAAGGCTAGAATGTTTTTGTTTTCTTTCACATTGGCAAGCCTTGCCTCCATGGTGAACAAATAGGGTGCCAGCCACACTGATCATGGCTAGGTGCATAACTATTTTTACATTTCTTTACGTTGATTATGGCTCATTAATGTAAGTCTGCATGTAAAAGAAAGGACAAGAAATAAAAATACATACAAGATAACCTCTAAACTACTATTTAAGATGATAATATCAGTGTGCTAATGATGCACCTACTCATGATGTACCAGGTTGAGCTAATTTAGATGTATCTAATGTGCTACAACCCTGCAGATTATTTAAAATTTCACTTTGGAAACTTAAAAGGTGTTCTAACATAACTTGTTTAATGTGGAAGTAACTATCGAAACAATTTATTCCATCAACTAAATATTATTGTTCATCTTTAGTAATGTTTTTCAATATGAAAAAAACATCTCATGGGTGTCACTTAAAACTTCCATTGTGTCCTTTTAATTTGGAAACAAGGGGACATAGGTACCTTAAAGTGTAGAACCTAAGGCCAACACTGTAACTATATGATAGATATGTTTCTATTTATGATGAGGACAATTTGTCCTCATGAGGACAAAATAACCACTTGTTGTATATATATAAAAATTGAAGAGTTTGGATGTAAGATAGCTTCGAATCAGTCTATTTACTAACAATAATCAAGCAACATTGCAATATCTTAGCTGAAACAACAAGAGGATGGGGATTCTTCTCCAACCCCTACTGCCTCATTGATGGTGCCTCCACAGGGTATTCCTCCTCCTGCATATGATGAGCTTGTAGCAGAAGGAGCTATAGGTGGACACTCAGAAGAGGCTAGTAATTACACAAATGAAGGTGTGTGTGTGTGTGTGTGTGCAATATTTAGACTTCATAGATTTTTGTAATATATGCTGTATAGGTGCTGTTTGTGAAGCAGAAAGTTAGAAATGTTTCATAGTTTAAGTTCTAAAGTAGATTCATATTTTGCAACATTTTGTTTTGAAATGTTATTTTTTTTCATCTTAACCAGTTTTTTTGATCACATTCTCTCTTCTCCAATAACAATATTTTTAGGCATTACAATTAACTTACAATATTCAATGGAAATTTACCAAACACCTGAGAAATTACACCCATTTAGTGTATGTATGCATATATTTAAGATAGGAAAATAATACCTTCACAAACTCATTTTTTTTATAATTTAAAAATTAACGTACACAGTTTCATTCATTCAGTTAAATTTATTTACCTAATTTTATTTTCAAGCAGTTGAAAGTGAATCAAAATGCAGATCCTGTGCTCATTTAAACAACCTAATATTTGTCAGTTGATGTTTTGAAATTAAATTACAGAATGAGACCATGCTGTGATTATCCATTTCTTTTAAGGATTGTTTTGAATGTGGTGTTTAGTATTTATAATTAAGGTAATGATATCTCCTAGTTGGAACTATTAAACTTAAACCAAGATTGTGCAAAGCAATTTTTGACCACAGAAAATATTTAGCACCAGTTAATTAAGTCATGAAACATTCTTAGCAGCCAGAAGTCATTAAAAATATTTGATATCCAGTTGATATTTAAAATCAAGGTCTTTGAAGAATCATTATATCAGTAATAACATTAAACTATGTTACTTGTGGCAATAAGAAATGTCAAGTTTTTTAACATTGTATATAAACAAAAACTATGCATTTAATGACATTTTGATTTTCTAAATTATGAGATTATTTATTTGATATTTTTTATTAAGTGCCTAAATTTGGTGTAAAACTTTAAAAATATTGTGTGGAATGCTAAATGTATATAAATCACTTAGTTATATACATCACTAAAAAAAGAAAAGCATTTTATGTTGTGAATTTTATAGAATGTGAAATATTTGTTTTGTCTTTTGCTCAACAGATGGCAATATCAATCAATTGAGTTCACCCAAAGGTCAAAACACAGTACCAGTGCCTCCTCCATATGATGCAGCTGATGCAGAACTCCCTACTTATGAAGAAGTCCAGAGATCAAAAATTTTGGAAGGGGGTGAAGATCAAAGACAGGTAATTCAGTTTTAAGTTGCTTTTTCTAAAAAAAGAACAATAAAACAATGAGGTTTTGAACTTAATTTTGTTTTGCAAAAATTTGGAAACATGTCAAAATATATACTTGTTTATGCTATATAACAATTTATGGTTTCATTGATTAAAAAAATTGCATACTTTGTAAATATGTGTCAAGTTTCTCTGAAAAGTATATCTTTTACCATTTTTTTTAAGTGTATTAAGACACCATGTAATTGGAGAGTGGTGCCTTACGTATTACAGAGCCCTCTAACCTTTATGAAGCTGACTCCTAATTCTGCATATCCTGTTCCCTAGAATTAAGATTTTATTATATATTATCAGTACATTTTTTTCTCAAAAGATATCCATAGACTATCATTTTGAAGTGAAAATATTCACTATGTCAGATATTTGGTCTGTTGCTTAATTTTTACATACTTTTACCAAAACCATGTCAAATACTCTTGTTTTTAGAAGTTTTTACACTGACTTTATCATATGTAGAACAAATTCTTAAAAATTGCCTTGGGAACTAAGTTTTATGTATATTGGAACTGAATGAAATGGATTAATTTTATATATTTTAGTATTTGATATTAAAACTTCAGTAAGAAAGTATTATATCATTACAAGCTGTAGTACCTGTTTTTTTTCCGGGTTATGACCTTAAAATAATGTTAGTGTGGATGCTATGATATATAACACAAAAATCCTAACTTTCTCACAATTTATTTATAACATAACATGTTATTACAGTATTCATTATTACCTCACCCAGAGTATTTTATAAGCTCTAAGAACTCACTATGTATAATTTCAAAACATGGTATACATGTGCGATGGTCAGGGTGATTTCGTACGAAGATGTAGCAGCTAGTGGCAGTAGGGGTACTTTATGTTAACTGTTTTCAACACCCAGCTCTATATGTCTTTCAACACTGGTTCACGTTATTAATTAATTGACAGTCATTGGCTGCAGAAGTGTCTTATGGGATGAAGTTGTAAGATTATGGATCAAAGTAGCAAGTGGACATAACTCAAGAAACAGCTGTAAATATGTTGCTGTTGGAATATAAACTTCATCGCAGTTTATGTATTATTTCAATAGTAGCAGCCATTTTTGTTCATTGCATTCCTCCTTAGAGAGTGTTAATACACACCCTGAGATATATATATATATATAAGATGTTTATGTGCCCTCCTTCCACAATGTTTGCATGTTGTGTTATAAAAAAGTTAAGTTTTTTTTGTGTGGTTTAAGAATGTGGTACCATCTATGAATGTAGTTAATGTTAGCTTATGTCAAAGATAATAAAAGCCCAGTAACATCAATAGCGGAAGGGGTTGTAAACCCCCCATTAACATGCTCCTTGTTCCAAATTATCATACCACAAAGTTTCAGTGAGATTGGCCCAGTGACCTGGGAGTAGTTAGATAACAGACAGACACACAGATTTGCAGAAAAAATGTGTAGATTTTAGATAAAATATTTTGAAATGTTTAAAATTTGTTGAAAATATAGATGGTAATATTAATTTTAGTAATGAAGTATTATATCATTATTTTATGAAGATTTTTCCGTTGTAAGTAGAAAGAGTACAAGTTGAATACCTTCTAGAAAAACTTCTAGATTTTGGATATTTTAAAACGTTTAGAATTTGTTACAGAAGAAGCCTGTTAGAACTAAAACAGTTCTTACAAGGATATTTTGCACTTTTAATTGCATTGCTAAGATACCATTTTTGACACATAGAAATAATAATATTTATATGTTTGCAGGGTGAGGATGTTAATTCACTGTGGTCTCATGGTGAAGAAATTCTTGGAACAGACTTCTTATTCTTCACTTCATTTTTTGGTGAGAAAATATTTTCTATCAATTTCAATGTTGTGTAAAATATTAGAGGGATAATCTGTTGGACATAATGACATTCATATTATTATAAGCTTATAAATTTACTGTAGTTTATAAAATAGTAATCCAGTATTTCTAGTTTTTGTTCTTCCTTTTAGTAAATGTTTTTTTTGCTATTGAGAATGATCTTGCATTTTGCTGCTTTTTCTGATTAATGTGCTATTTTCTCCAGTGAAATGAAGTCATGCTTTCTGAATTTTTATTTTTTGTTATATCTTTTTACTTTTGTTTTTGAGAATTGTGGACCAAGTTAGATATTTTGCAAACTGAAGACTTAATAACTGATACACTGTCATTAGCAAAAACGAATTTCTCTTGTATCTTTAAAAAATGTTGCTTTGTTTTATGATGAGTTGATTGGTGATTGTCTGATTTTTGTTTTATATATTTCTTTTTTCATTGTGTTCTAAAAACAAGCATGAAAACTATAGAACAACTGTTGTCAGGGTTTTGTATATGGGCTGGGATTCTTCTACAGTAGGTGTCTGTGATTTGTTGTTGATGAATTCAAACAATAAATGGACAGCACACAAAAAATAATTGTTTTAAAATAATATATTCAAAACAAGTCAAATGAACGTACAAAAGTTTTTTACACTATACGATATTAAAGTTGTATCTAAAACAAGATGAACTATTTTTCTATACTTTGGTTGTTACTGTACAACCTGCAATAGATTCGCTTATGTTACTCTGTGGGTTACCACAGTTGTATTTCGAACTTTAAATAATTGTCTCCTTTTCAACAAAGTCCACACAGATGGGTTCAATTACTTTGAAAAGACAACTTATTCTCCTTATCTCTATGAAACTGTGAAACTCACTTTAAAATATCACCCGTTATGGCTAATCACTCTCGCGCCAGCGAACTTCACGTTTTCTAACCTTTTTCTGACTGAACTTGACATGCGTTTGCTTGGTCGCCTATATTTATACATTGTTCACTGAGGCCTCAAACGTTCTATAAACTACACAAGCGATGCTATAATGTAGCAATACTCACTAAAGGTAATGAGAAAAATACCGAAGATTCGGGTAACTTGTCGTCAACAATACTATAGCAATTGAACCACACACACACAACATATGATTCTTACCGAGTTACATAATGAAACTTGTCACAACTATCACCTTTAAAATAATTACTTTTAACTCTCTTGTTATAAAAGGTAAATAACCATTTAATCACCAAATAAACTAAATAATAACTCTTAAACTAACCAGTCTTGTATATCCAACAACTGTTATATTGATGATCAATGTGGTTAATAATATTGTGTAATAAAATATTCTTTGATTTGATATGTTTACCATTAGATGTGATTATTTATATTATGTCATGGTGATTTTGATAACAGTTTATTGGTCTTTCTAGTTTTTCAATATGCTATCTTTTGACTGATTCTAAAGCAATGATGGAAAAAAGTATTTAAAATGGTAGTCTTCAATAACAAAAGATAAACCTACTTGACTATAGCAAAGTGCCAAAATTTATATCATGCAAGTTTTTTGTAAAGCTTGTCTTTAAATGGTGGCTGTTTTATGTTGCAATATATATATATATACTTTGAATAAGTCCTCCTATAGCACAGTGCAAAAAAACAAGGTCTTGAATATTCACAAGTGTTATTGGTAAATTTCATCAAATGTATAAAAGATGTTAAAACTATATATTTTTTGTCATATTCTGGAAAGAAACTTCTTTTTGTAATAAGATTACTACATTTTTAAATACTATACTTAAGATCCTTTTGTTGTAAAGCAAAAATCTCAACAAAAGACAATCCTAGAATCACCAGTGGAGTCCTCATGGACCTCATTGGATTTTTGAATATATACTTCATTGATTATGGGTGTATAACTTTTTTTTGGTTTCAGGATCCATTGTAACATTCAACACATAAAAAATTTAAACAAAAATACTGTGAATATTGCAACCAATCTTACTAATTACTACTGGGGTTTTGTATTTATTCTATATAGAAAATGAAAGATTTCATGTAGTTTACCTCGAGCATTTGATAAGCAGAAACATAAAATATTCTATATGTGAACTACCAGAAATGAATGGTATGAAAAAAAAGTGTGATGTAAGGGTTAAAATCTTAGGTAAAATACTTGTGTGGGAAAGCTATTTCAAGTAGAAGTACTAATTATGAGGGAAAAAAAAACATAAGAGGAAAAGGTACTTAAATAAATTAAATTTTATTTAGTTATTTACTTACAAAATTAGATTAACTTTTAGGAGATCAGTTATGGAAAAACATTTCTAACAACATGGTGAAAGGGTGTAATTAGCCCTAAACTAAAAGTTTTTTAGTCATAGAGGTATATTATAATAATTGTATCTAGAAATTACATACAGATTTAAATTAAACTGCAATTTAATGACTAGTCAACAGCATCTATTTTTTATAGTATTTTTTTTAGAGTAATAAATAACATATCTACTTTTTCTTTCTTTTGTCTGGGGGAGTGTCAATGAAGATACTTTCATCAGTAAAGGAAATTTATTCCATGTCTGGTATTTGGCTTTCAATTTATTTTTAGTGTTTTACTTGTAAGATATGCTAATATTTGGTATTTGTTCTTTTGTTGATAGTACAATGAAGAGGTACAAAATTTTGCATATTTTCATCAGAAATTTAAGATGATGATTTTTATTAGTTTACTGAAAAATACTATATGAAAATTTTCTTGGCTTATATTGAAGTTTAAAATTTTAGTAATTTATTTCATTCAAGTTGCGTTCCTGTTCAACTGGGTGGGATTTCTTCTTCTGGTTTGTTTCTGCCACACATTGGCTGGGCGGTATGGAGCCCTAGCTGGATTTGGGCTGTCCTTAGCCAAGTGGACCCTCATTGTGAAGGTAGGAATAAGAGATAGTATCTATGCAAATATTTATTTTACTTTAGTTATAGTAAAACCATAACAAGATGATTCCTATTAATTATTTGATTAGTAACTCATGAAAACAAGCTTTTGCTATTTGCTGAGTACAAGTTAAATTCTATACGGCACTTCTGATGCTTAAAAATCACATAATCAATCACAACTGGTTCATAATAGGGATCGCAAGGAATTGCACAAAACCATAATAGAATGTTTGAGCAAAAAGCACCTTAAACAGTAGATTCAGTTTAAACAACACTTTAAAACCTTTACTATTGTCTGCTATGGCTGTACACATATAAAAATGCACAAAAAAAGCACACGTTAAACTTACAAGGAAAAGAAAATCTGCTCAAAATAGCCTGTTTGTAATTCTTCTTATTATTATCCTCTTGCCTGCCTACAAGAAAAACAACTTTGTATATTGTGCCCAAATCTTTTGTAGAATACTAAATAAGGTACTGCGAAGGTCGTAGAGGTATTGAAAAGTTGATTTGTTTCGTCTATATTTTACATAAGCTAAAACATCATAATTCTACTGTAAACAATGTTATCATTACTCCTTGAAGTTATCTTTTTATAAATATCTGGTGTTCCTTTAAAAAGAAGTACAGGATGAAACAGGAATTATGAGCTAATAAAAGATGAACATTAGATGACTGTAAGATGTAGATATTAAATGCTCTGTACACTATACAATCGGTGTTTTTAGGGAGCCAATCTTTATGTATGAATTGAAAGAGTAAAAATAAAAAAAATTCAATACAATAACATTAAATTTTATTTCACACATTCATTGAATAATTACCTTAAAAGACACGAAGGTTTATTTAATGGGATGTTTTAGATGTGTATGTTTTATTTTAAAAGGCTGCATTTCTACTGGTAAAAGTTTATATGTGCTTAGTGGGGATTGTGACTTAGTTTAGGCATATATATGCCCATTGCTGTGCATTATATATATAGAGAACTTGTTTATACAGAAACTATATTCTCACTATATGTGACAAGAGCCGTTACAAAAATCATCCAAGCTAGTCATTATTTTTCCTGTGAGAACAGAGCTTGTAATAACAGTAAAATTGACAATTCTCTGTAATGTGTCATTGATAGATGAAAACCTTGGCTTTCTATTGGTTATAGATAATATAAATTAAATGTAAGAGAGAACTATTAACAAATCCTGAAAGAGAGGATGTGACAGGTGGGTGTGGCAAGAAGGGTCTGATTTTCTACTAGATGGCTCTGTAGCCAAACAAAACTGAAGGCTATAAAAATTATGGTTTGTCTGAGCAATGATGATTTTATAATGAGTAATTTACGTTGAATTTTGTACTTATTGGAGGGGTGGTTGATTTCAAGAGCCCTTGTAAGTCTTGAAAAATCAAGGTTTTAGAGGCAAGTGTTTGAAATTTGAATTTAAAATATTTTTTCAGATGAATGCAATCCTTTTACTGACACATGTAATGTGTGGTGTAACTTATGACAGCTTACTCCTGGAGTTATTAATATTGACACATGTAATGTTGTGTGGTGTAACTTATGACAGCTTACTCCTGGAGTTATTAATGTTGACACATGTAATGTTGTGTGGTGTAACTTATGACAGCTTACTCCTGGAGTTATTAATATTGATACATATAATGTTGTATGGTGT
>NW_013666390.1:203775-212610 GCF_000517525.1 Limulus polyphemus | reverse complement strand
GGAGTTATTAATTTTGACACATGTAATGTTGTGTGGTGTAACTTATGACAGCTTACTCCTGGAGTTATTAATATTGATACATATAATGTTGTATGGTGTAACTTATGACAGCTTACTCCTGGAGTTATCAATGTTGACACATGTAATGTTGTGTAGTGTAACTTATGACAGCTTACTCCTGGAGTTATCAATGTTGACACATGTAATGTTGTGTAGTGTAACTTATGACAGCTTACTCCTGGAGTTATTAATATTGATACATATAATGTTGTAGTAAGCTGTCATAAGTTACACCATCCTGGAGTTATTAATGTTGACACATGTAATGTTGTGTGGTGTAACTTATGACAGCTTACTCCTGGAGTTAATGTTGACAGTTTTACATTCATTTAATTTCATGGCCATACAATCTACATTTCAATTAGTAGCATGCATGTGTGTATAGCAGTAACCTCTGTCAGTTTAAAATGGTGGTCTACATTTGACCTTGAAGACCTCGTAACTTGACAAACTGTCATTATTAAACAAACAGTGCCAAATGAATGATAACTGTGTGAACTTTGTATGGGTTAGTAAACATTAATAGGGCTTTTCTGTATTGTAGGCTAAGACTTAATACACTGGAATAATGGAGAAGTGTGGCTCTATAATGAACAATACAGTGAGTTCACTGCTATGAATCTGATAAGCACAAAACTATTTGCAAAGCCTGAAAAAACAACAACATTGGACATAAGTGGGATAGGCAAAAATATGCTGAAACGGCATCACATCAAAGGGCAAAAAAACCAAAAACATTGAAGATGTGTAATTATTAGGGAAATCGAAAAGTGGAGTATTTGTTATATTGAAAGATTTATTTGGTAGGCATAAATCTAATCCTGATTAGTAACAGTGACAAGTTGTAGGCCTAAAGGTAACCTGGGTACCTGCACGAAGCTTAGTCATATGGATAACTTCATTGTTAAAAAAGACCTTGAAGATAAAACTATAAAGGCAGTAATTTGGTGGATATTGTATAGTATATACAACCATCATTCAGCGAAGATACAAAAACTTGAGAATATATATGCCAAGACATAGAATTCTTTTGACAGTTTATAAATTATAAAATAAATCAGATACTTCAATTTTCTTTAATAAACTGGAATGTTCTACAAAGCCAATGTGGAAAATCAGGAAAGAACTGTAATAGGCTACTTGTATTGTCCTCTGTTGTCACTGTTATCAAGTTATTATTTGTTCACCATCAATGGCTAGATGTGGTAGTAACTGTACAGTTAGAAAGTCACAAAATACAGAATCTTTTTTTATAGGTTGTATGTATACCATTGGAATCTAAATCAGAATGAATATTGCAGTAATATAACAGTTATACTACCCATCTGTATGATTAGGGTTTGACAATTAAGCAACATAACTTCCCAATCTCCACCATTAAAAATTAAAAGTAAGCTCAAACTGCAAATAAAAAAATAAGAAATTAGGATTAAATTACTTATTGAATTTAAGTAATGAGTAATATATAAAACCAAGCACCTCCCACAAATATATTACATTATCTCTTTCTTAAACTTCTTTCTTTGTAGTAGCTAATATACAGTTGGAAATTGTACAATTTCATTTTCATTAAATGTTTTATTTAACTTTCATACTTCATTTGTTTAGTCGTCATGTTATAATAATTAGGTTCCCTTTTTAAAACTAGAAGTTAATATAACAGTAACATTAGATACTAAAAAAAAAAGCCAAAACAAGAGTTATAAGATATGAGTTTTGTAGTAGCCCCAAATATTATAGTAAGTAGATATATTTGTTTAAATTTTTTGATTGATTTATGGCAAATAATTTGTGAAAGTCAGATACATTTTTCTCTCAGTTTGTACTCACTGTGTTAGAATTTATAGTTCTGTTGATTTGAGTCTTGTTCTTTTGCTGATCAAGCGGAACTAAGTCTTGTTTTAAGAAATTTTGTATTAACTCCTGAAGCAGTTAAGCTTAGCTAACTTTTGTCTTTCTTTATGATGTGTGCATTCCACACACTTAATTGCAGAGTTTGGTGTGAAATAAAGCTTTATATGTTTGTTATAGCACTCTACTGATTTGGTGAGTTCAGAAAATGAATGGCTGTGGTGGATCATAATGGCCTTTGGTAAGGAGAAATTATAGAAAGTAAATCATTTTAATATTTTATGAAGAATTTTATATAAATTAAAGAAATACTTTACACTTTACACAGTTAAGAACGTAGTTGAAAAATAAAACTTTGTGTATGTAGCATATGATGTGAATTGTTTCTTAGTTTGTTTTAAAAAACAGTCATTAAGTTGTTATGAACAATAGCATATAGTTAAGGATGTTGCTATAATTACTACTTGTTTTGCTGCAGGTATCGTGATCTGTGCTCGCTCTTGTCTGCAGTATGTTCAAGTTAAGCGTGAATGGAGACTTCTTAATCCCCTGCGTCGTGAAAGGCTGTATTTTTTCTACTAGTTTTGTTTCTTATTTTATGCTAAACACACTCGAGGTAAGAACTAGCTGGTCCTTGTATTTTCTCAGAATGATCAATGTCAGAATATCTTGGATTAGGCATAGTTTGATAAGCCATAGTTGTACTCAGTTTATTTAGAATAATCAATATTAGATTGATATTTGAAGTTAACACACCTGATATAAATATAGTTTTTCTGAGGTTTCTTTCATCAAACTGAACTTTATAAGAATAATACTATCTTGGGTGATCAGATTTAATGTAATGTTTCAATTCTTCGTGTTTTTTTTTAAGAATAGATATTTAGCTTAAGTGTGGTGCCACTTTAGTCTATGTGCTCAGTGCATTCCAAGTAATTGTAACTTTAGTAATCTTAGTTGTTTTTTTTTACAATGAGCATCATTTTTAATTTGTTTTATTAAAAGGATATGCAAGCCTAAGATGAAGTTTAAATATTATTGTAATTTCATAAATAAACCTGAAAACTACAGAAAAAACTTGTTGTAATGATGAAGTTTTATGGGTTTGTATATGTAGACGTATCATACTTATTTCTTCTATATCTTATTATTGCAGGCAATGATAGCTTTGAAAATTAGCTGAAGCTCATGCATATGTATGACGATTTTCTTGCTGTGTATCCAAGGCTTATTATGCAGACTGAAGAATTTACTTGTGTGTTGAAGTTTTTGTACATACAAGATAAACAAAATTTGCACAGTGCTTTAGTATATACATATATAAATATTGCAGCAAGTCTTATCTTTGATATAAACACTGCATTTTTATTTACCATTTATATATATATATATTTATGTTCACAATGTAATGTAATTTTTTGGAATTTAGTCAGTATATGAAATAATTTTAAATCTAATTTTTTTCCAGTTACGTATTAAATGAAAGTGAAATGATGTTAATGCTGTGAATGTTTTTTGTTTCAGATGCACTAACATGAAAATTTTTCTCTTAACTGTACCAGTTATGTACATATTAGCTGACTTGAGATAATTATATTACATGAATACTTATGTATAAATTGTTTCTCACACAGTATTCAGCAGATAAAACTACTATTACATTCTTAGCTTTTTTTAGTGATAAAATTTTAATAAATATGATCTTAAAGCTTTTATTCTTTTCCAAATAATAATTTATATCTACACGATTTTGTTGTGCAGCCACTTCACATATGTAGTTTAACACGAAATGTGGTAAAGCTTCACACAGAACCAACATGTCTAGGTGGTTCTGTGAACTCCTGTTATTAATACTCTGCTATTGAAGAACTTCTGTCTAGTAAAACATGTAATCTTTATACATTTATTTAAGTAGTAAGAAATAAAACAGGAAGCTGTAAGTTTAGAACAATTAGATCTGCCTATTTTTCAACAACCTACTAAGTACAGTAAAATAACTTTTTGATTAGTTTTAATTTTAGCATGTAATGTAAAGTATGACACCTAATTTTTCTTCAAAAAATTTAAAAAAGTTATCCATATTTTCTGTTGAAGAAGTGAGTATGGAAAAAGTTCTTGTGAGGCATGAAAATAGTAAATAGGATACAGACCTGTATTCTGTATCATCTAAACTTAATTTGTTAGAACAACGTTTCCCAAGTTCTAGACCATAAGAAATAGCAAAGTAACATCACAGATATATAAAAGTTGTAAGGTATTTCAATAAAATAAATATATGTGATGTAACAGAACAAAAGAAAATGGAAGGTACCAGTGATTGCTCACTGGTAAATAATGTAACATTCCTCTTTGGGATTGATTATTCAGTGTGAAACAAGGACTAGTTTTTCAGTAACTGGTAAGAAAATACTGATAGTTTAACATTGTGTAAACGTCATATTTCTTGTTAGTCTGCTGGATTTAAAATATGGGCCTTGGACAGGCAATATAAGTACTGAGACTCAATCTGAAGAAAAAAAAAAGGTTGAGAACCACTGGAAATTAGGAATGTAAGTTCAAATCCTACTCTTTGTTCTTTGGAAAAATGTACATTATAGAAAACTGTGTTGTCAGAATTTCATGCTAATAATAATGAAGTCATAGGGGGTAGTTGAGTAAATTCTCCTATTTAAGAATTTTTGTTGTTTTTACACTCTTGACATTACACTGCATTGTTAAAGGTAATAGTAATTTTGCAAAATTTTCTTACTATGAGTAATTATTTAATAAATAAAAGAACTAAAACATCAATTATAAATTCATTTATTTAGGACTAGGTCTGTTTTTAACAGAAATAAAGTGAAGTTTATTGCACCGAGGTTTGGTCAAGATTTTAGTTTTGTTCTTATACAATGAAAAGTATTTTTTTTATAGCAAAAACATAAATGTTAAATAATTAGGTTTATTGTAATTTAGTGCAAAATATTAAACAAGTGAAATTCTAAAAGTCATTATTTGTGAAATGTATTTTTTTTTTTTTGTAAATGGTTTACTTAGCAATAGTAAAATACTTGTAAGGATTAGGCCATGGTTAGTTGGTTAGATTCAGGAAATATATGTTTTAAGTATATATTATATGACAGATTTAAAATTTTTTTTCATACTAACACAACTAAGATTTAACAACTGACTGTAAATAAAAGCTTGTCCAAAAAAAGTGAATTATTTTGGCTGCTGTTTTGCGACAAATGACATTTATAAAACATGGAATACCTTTTGTTGAAAGTGTTTAGTTTTTCATATTACATAAACTGTGAACATACCATAAGTACCATTACAAATTGAACTGAATTTCAATTTTTACTTCTGGTATTATCTGTTAAGAAGTACTATAATGTAATACTTTGTAACACATAGATACCTCCTATAGTGAAGTACAAATGTGCTAATATCAATAATAATTACCCCCTTTGTTTTGATGGAAAACAAGCCACATGTTAAGAAAGATTAAGTTAACTAGTACTTTCACAGGCAACAAGTCAGGAAATGCAAAGTTCTGAATGTTGTGCTGTTCCATCATATTTGATTATTTGGCTAATCAGTATGTTCTCACTCCAAAAAGTTTATTTAACACTGAAAGTTTCACTTAGGTTTTCAACATTTAAAAAAGATTTCTTGATAAAATTAAACATTTAAAAGGAAAGATGGGTAATACAGAAATCAGTGTAACTCCATTATGTGTATTAGATATATCCTAAGGCAATAACTACATACAGAGGCTGAAATACAGCATTACTAAAAGAAATTGAGGAAGAAATGTAGCCTTTAGGAAGCAGTATTCCAACCGATCAAAATTATACATAAACTAATACTAACAACCCTAATTCAGTATGCAAAATATAGAAATATTTTCAATTTTTGTTCAAAACTACACATAAGTTACTTGTTCATAGCTGTCCCTAATTTTTAACTGACAGACTAGAGGGAAGGTAGCTAGTCAACATCACCCACCACCACCAACTCGTTTATGATCTAATAGCAGGATTTCATTGTCACTCTTATGGCAAACCCTTATATTTTACAGTCTGACTATGTTAACCACTAGGACATTGCCTAGCGTTGTACAAAAAGTAGAGTTATTAAAAAATAAATGTTAAACGCTACAAAAGTACAACTTAAGTGTAAAAGGTAAAAGAAATGTTTTCTTTGAAATAACGGAAAAAAACAGTTTGTTAAAGAAGTCTTTTTCTATGAACTACATTTTCACCACAAATATTGATAAATGTCTCTTCAGCCATAGTTTAACAAAGATGTATTAATTAAACCAAATATACACAACATAGCAACTTTGTAGCCACAATGTACTCGCTTATCTGTGAAAAAACATTTGTAGAGAGTGGAGAATGAAAGCCCAACAAATTCCCTGCAGAGGAAGGAAGTTTATTACCATACACCAGTTTTTTTTTTCAATTTCAATGTCTTAATTATTATGTTCTGTATAAAAGTTCTTTATTTCTGAATCTTAGATGCATTTTCTCTGCTACTACGATTAAATATTGTAAGTAGCTCGATATTAATGTTATCAAAAGTCATATAGCCCAGAATAAAAGCTGTTTGAATAAGCAAAACAAATATCTTTAAATTACATAAAAATACAAAATTTTGTATTGACTTTAATTTAAAAACTTTTTATGACTTGTGATTTTTTCTGCTATAACATTGTTTAAAAGCTCCAGTGCATGTTTGACTATTCAAGATAACAATACAAATATGTTATTTTTACTTTTAAAAATGGTGTGGATAAAGAGTTCTCAGAACACTTTGAAGGAATAGTTTATGATATAAATATTTTCAGTGTTATAAATAAAATAATCTAGATTAAGATTCTAGAAGCAATATTCATCACAAATCAGCATAGTTACAGTTGAAATGAAAAGGTTAATATCTATGTGTTATGAAGTTATAAAACACTTGACTGTGGATATACTTAGAAAAAATATATGGACAGTTGCATTATTACAACAGTATTAAAGTGATAAAATAGTAAAGACTAAGTCAATAGTAATATTCAAATTACAATATTACTTCAGTAGTAATGACAGTAGAATTCACAATCTAATGGTAAGAATTAAATTTACTGTCTACAGAGATTAATGGATAATACGATCCCAGGAGTTATAGCTATTACATTAATACTTGTATATTTTGTCCTTTTTCCAAGCTCTGTGATGAATGAATGGCTTATGTAGTATAACTATTTTTCCTCTTTAGTGGCGTAGAGATACTCCAAGCAAGTGATTAGAAGCCCAGTTTATCTTGAACATTTTGTAATATATTTATTTAAAATGTCAGCAATTGATAAGCCTATACATTTGATACAGTATGTATATCTAATATTATGACTTTTCACGTGAAAAGAAAAACAATGCAGTGGAGTATCTTTAAGTTTGAACTGATTAGGATTGAAACAAGTTCATAGGATTCACTTGGAGAAGGGTAATTAATTACCAATATGTTTTTGTATGGATTCTTATATTAATTCAGCTGTGTGTTTTGGAATTTCTTTATCCATTAACTTCTCCCTCAATTCTGGAGCTGGCAGGACCAAACTTAGCAGGTGGACTTGGTGTAGTCCATATTTATATGTTATGACCCCCTTAACAAAGGGAGCTAAAACATGCCCAAAGGGTCACCTAAGCATTATGCTGGTCTAAGAGTATGATGAACCTGAATTTGGCATCGAAGTCTGTGTTCCTGCTCCTCCTTGAGTTTCTGGGGGTGCTACGTTTAAAAATTGTTTATATCCACACTCACAAACTAGCAGGACCAAACGTGACACGTGTGTTCAGGTAACCAGTTAGTGTCCTGACTACATCTGTTTTCGGATACGGATCCTCCTTGAGGTAGCTATAAAAGTAATTGTGGATAATGAAAGTGCTTAATAGGAACATTGGGGCATCTGTAAATAGTGAGAGAGCCTTTAGAGCCCACAGAGGAACGCGGGACTATTTTATGCTAGTATGAATACCTGTTTCATTTTCCAGCTGCTTGGGAATGCAATGATTATACGGGAGGTATGGTGAAACTTTATCTTGGTGAATCCATACCTTGTTCAAGTGTTGGTATCGTTTTCAAACAGAGATCCTCCTTGATTATGCTGTGTACTATTACCTGGGTTACGTGGGTGGCTTTTGCCACTGATTTATATGTTCGTGAAATCATCTTTTATAAGACTCACACTTTCCACGGCTATGGTACGAGTTGCTGAAAGTATTTCTAGATGTCACTGGTGTCCCAAATTCCTTTGTTTTCCGACGCAATTCAGTGCAAGAGGGTATCTCCGTCTTGGAAATTCTACACCTCCGGTTTGAACAATTTTTATTAACTGAATGTATTAATATTTTGTGTCCGAAAGGGATGTTGGTTACCTTTCCCAAAAGCGACCAATTTTTGGTGGCATCATACTAGCTACGTAGCGCCAAACAATGTCAAAATTTAATTCTGATACAACGATGTTTCACCGCGACTTTATGTCGACTTTAATTGTTACATGACTCGCTTATTTGTATATTCAAAATCGTTTTAATATAACGTACTCAACCTTCTGTTTAAATTTGCAAATTCGAAACACGTGCTGTTGATCTCCGAAGCCAAGTTTAAAGAGTTAGTTTCATTTTAAACTTTACGCAGTGTTACAAAAACCCTGTCGAGGAACTGTCCACTCATTTAACTGTAGTTTTACATAATAACATGCACACTTGCTTATTCTTTAATAATAATAATGTTCGGAGCTTGAAAAATGGACAATGTCAGTATTGATGTCTTATAATCAAAGATGCTCATTTTCTAAAATCCTTAAAACCTGCATATATTGACCAAAAATAAATGCGTTGTTGCGTCAGCGAGGTCACGTGACTAGTATCACGCCACGTATTTCTAGAAATA
>NW_013666390.1:200984-203501 GCF_000517525.1 Limulus polyphemus | reverse complement strand
TTCGGAAAGAATAAACCAGTTTTATTAAGTAAGGACTTGTATCGCTAAAGTTTCGTCGGAACGAAGTTACGGAAAATCAACTAACGAACGGAGACTTAAAAAATTGGTGTCAGAGAGTGGGACAAAAAAAATGGAAACGAGAGGCGGAAAATCAAACTACAGCTTAGCAGACTTGATGGCAGCAAAAGAAACAAGAAGAACGAGAAAATAAACAAGAAGAGAGACAACAGCAGTTGCAAGAAAACCTGCAACAGTGGCAGCTCGAACAACAAAATAAACAAGAGAGATTACAGCAGCTGTTTAAGGAAAAGAAAAGAAACAAGAAGAGAGACAACAGCAGTTGCAAGAAAACATGCAACAGTGGCAGCTTGAACAACAAAATAAACAAGAAAAGAAATTACAGCAGTTGTTGGAGGAAAAAGAAAAGAAACAAGAAGAACGAGAAAAGAAACAAGAAGAAAATTTACAGAAGTGGCAAGAAAACCTACAACAATGGCAGCTTGAACAGCAAAATAAACAAGAGAGACTACAGCAGTTGTTGGAGGAGAAAGAAAATAAACAAGAAGAGAGATTACAGCAGTCGTTGGAGGAAAAAGAAAAGAAACAAGAAGAAAAATTACAGCAGTGGCAACTGGAACAAGAAAGGAAACAGGAAGAAAGTCAGCAACAACTACAGGAAAGTCAACAACAGTGGCAAGAAGTACAAACGGAAAACATTAGTAAATTTAAAAGCGAATTAGATACGTTAAAGGACGATTTATTGTCTATTACACAAGGAGGATACATTAACCATCGACTTAACCAGCCCCAGACAATGACAAGCCCCTTCCAGACTTTGCAGCTGAACCCTAATGCAAACGTCTTCAGCCCTGTTAGAAGTCACATCCCATATATGAATGTTAGTAATAGGAGTGATCCAGTGCGAAGGAAGCCACAGGAATATGATGGGAAAGCACCGTGGGAAGCATATAGAGCACAGTTTGAGCTACTGGCAGAGATGAATGGATGGACAGAGGAGCAGAAAGCTGTATATCTGGCAACGAGCTTGAAGGGACAACCACTGGAAATACTCGGACAGTTGTCAAGAAGAAAAAGAAAAGAAACAAGAAGAACGAGAAAAGAAACAAGAAGAGAGACAACAGCAGTTGCAAGAAAACCTGCAACAGTGGCAGCTCGAACAACAAAATAAACAAGAAGAGAGATTACAGCAGTTTTTGGAGGAAAAAGAAAAGAAACAAGAAGAGAGACTACAACAGTGGCCACTGGAACAAGAAAGGAAATAACAAGTACAAATGGAAAACATTAGTAAATTTAAAAGCGAATTAGATACGTTAAAAGACGATCTATTGTCTTTTACTTAAGGAGGATACATTGACCATCGACTTAATCAGCCGCAGACAATGGCAAGCCCCTTACAGAGCCTGCAACTAAACCCTAATGCAGACATATTCAGTCCCGTTAGAAGTCACATCCCAGATATGAACGTCAGTAACAGGAGTGATCCAGTGCGAAGGAAGCCACAGGAATTCGATGGGAAGGCACCGTGGGAAGCATATAGAGCACAATTTGAGCTACTGGCAGAGATGAATGGATGGACAGAGGAGCAGAAAGCTGTATATCTGGCAACGAGCTTGAAGGCACAACCACTGAAAATACTTGGACAGTTGACAGCAGCCGACAGACAACTATAGAGCACTGGTAGAGGTTCTAGAACTCAGGTATGGAACCCAGAATCAGTCAGAAGTCTACAGGGCTAAGTTTAGGACGAGAATCCGTGCTAAAGGGGAGAGCCTGCAAGAGCTGGCACAAGACTTGGAAAGCATGGCACACAAGGCCTACCCAACTGCACCACCCGATCTCCTCAACTTGTTGCTGAGAGATCAGTTCGTAGATGCCTTGGACAGTCCACAACTTAAGATACAAGTGAAGCAAGCACACCCCTCTACCATGCAGGATGCAATGGCCAGAGCTCTCGAATTTGAATCCTATGTTAAGTCCAGCATAGAGGTACCAAGGTTGGTACAGTCATCTGGATTCAAGGCCAGAAAAGGTCAGCTTTCAGAGAGGTTTGAGGGACTTTGCTGGCACTGTAACAAACCTGGGCACAAGAGAGTTCAATGCTGGCAACTTCAACACAGGGGAGACGATACAGCAGTAAAGGCTGCTACCCAGAAAGGCTGTTGGAACTGTGGAGAGCAAGGACATCTGAGGAGCCAGTGTAAGAAAAATACCACCAATAAGTCAGCTTTGTACCAGGAGACAAGGTATGGTTGTATAGTCCCAGGAAGACCAAAGGGAAGTCTCCTAAGTTGTCTTCTCCATGGGAAGGCCCATATGACATAGTGGATCGTCTCTCAGACGTGACTTTCCGGGTAAAACGTGGTCAGCGAGGTAAGCCAAAAGTGGTGCATGCCAACAGGTTTTGACATTATCACGGCCCAGGACATTTCAGTTGGGACGAAGTGGACAACAGAACAAATGACGCTGCTGAAGACGTGCCACCTGAAGAAGCCACCA
>NW_013666390.1:191093-200019 GCF_000517525.1 Limulus polyphemus | reverse complement strand
CGTCGGAACGAAGTTACGGAAAATCAACTGACACAGGGGAGACGTAACAGCGTCATAAAGTGTGTTTGGTAAAAATGTATGTATTTTTCCATAAACATAAAAACAGACATGATAAGTACCAGCAGAAACACAGTAATTTTGGACTAAAATTGTTTTAATTACGTAAGTTTTTAAACAAAGTACGATATTGTAAACAAACTGCCCTATACTTATCTTTATTCACACAAATTTCAGATTTTTTACAAAAAATATTGCGAAACCCATAAAATATGAAGATTTTAGAAATGGAAATAAAACCTGATATTAGAGAAATGCTGCCTAAAGTTTAGACTTTTTTGGGGGTGGGGGTGTAACTCAATGCCTAAATTTGTTAACAGACGTCATAAGGGACCTATCTCCTGTAGTGCTAATACTATGTTAGGGTGAATTTATAGACATTAATTTCGAGTCAAAAGACATAATTACCTCTTTTAAAAGACACTAGTTAGGCCTCACTTAGAATGAAGTGTACAATTTTGGAAAGGTTATCTTACAGGAACATGTTAAGATATCTTAATTCATTTTTTCTTGAGTAAAGAAAAGAAAGAAGTGATCTCATTGAAGTTTACAACCTTATCCGGGGAGTTGATAGGACAAAGGCTTCTAATTTATTTGTGCAATATTCTGAGTTGTCATCGGCAATTGTGGAGGAGACAGCAGTTTAAAAGAGTTTCAGAGGGGTGTCGATAATTTCTTGTAAAATAAATGACAAGTTTAAATATTTAATTTTTTGAAGGGTAGCTATTAAGAACAACCTTTTCGGACCAAATGATCTCTTGTTGTTTATATGTTATGGAGCGTAACAGTCAGGAAAATGTTAAGGAGAATTAGCTGGTTGATTTTTATAGTGAAAACTAGGGAAGTGACCTAATGATAACGAATGTTGTTCAAAGGTCCATTTTTATTATTAAACTTAAAAAAAGGCTTGAATATGAAAGCAGAATTGCACGAGTATCGTCTTAGACCTGTAGGTTACTGCTTAGCCAAAACACGGTGTATCGATATGTGACATAAAGGGCCAAGTTAAAAAAATGGTTGGTATATTTATTTCCACATTTCATTTGAAAACAAAATACAATCTTATGTTCAACATCACATTGTTCCATAGTCATCAAACAACACAAATTTGAACCGAATTATTGATAATTTTACTTTATCAGTATTACTGACACTAGTTTTTTTTGTTTTGCTTTAAAAATATAATTTACATTTATGTTTGACACTTGTTTCTTAGAAAATACTAAACATCAGGATACATTTTCATTAAGCACCTTTCCACACGAAAAACAAACAAACGTTTTTTGAGCAAATTACGCCTCACTCAGCATAATAGTAACGCTACGTTTTTAGCTTTATCTTTTAGAGTGATGTCAACAAAGATTCAACGCAATGAATATGATTTGAACATTATAAAAATAATTTAATCCAATGTTATCTTCAATACTAGTCAAAGAATGTTAATAAATCACTAGTAATAGTAATTACCATTCCTATTAACCATAAAAGTAACTGTTAGTAGTAGTACCGTTATTTAAAAAAACTGGGGGGGGGGATTAATTGTACCAGAACCAGTGTTGTCAAGTCTCGCGAGAAAAACAAGCGGCACTGACTTTCAAAACTGCTCATTATAGCTTACCTTCAAAATAGCGATTTGCGCGGCTTAATTGAAATGTAGAATGTGTCAAGTAGTCATGACAAGAAATTTACGATTGTAGGTGTGTTTCTTAATTGAATAGGAGTGGGATACGATGATTCTAAAATTATAATGATATGTAGGCTGTTTATTAACCTAGTCAATCACCAAAAACATCCCTACAAACATTTTACTGTTCGTTGAAGTCGGCTATTACAAAACAACAACAACAATAAATAAACCCGAAAATCCGCAAACTTTTGAAAACTTGAGCTAGAAACTGATAATCTAGTTTGCTTGGTCTAACCAATACTTATGTATCTGCACGTGTTTTCACCCTATAGTTTTGCTGCTTTAAATCAGCCGTCCTTAATTCGAATGACAAAATCTAAATACGATCCATTTTGACCCTTAGGAAAAGCTTTGGTAAAAATTTCAGACCGATAGCTCACGTGACTTTTTGCGAAAGCGTGTGCAAAAATTTTGGTTGAAATTGAACGGATCTTGTTGAATAACTTATATTTAGACCAAATTTGGCACCTTATTGTATGTTTTAAAGATCTATCGGTGTATTCTATTTGGAAAAAAAATCCATGAAAGTTAGGTATGTTTTCTATCAAATAAAGTTTCCGTACTTTCGAAGATTTTTAATCTCGAGTATTTCTTAATGGAATGCCTTGAAATTTCTTGTGTGAAGTAAGGGTCTAGTAAAGCACAACCATGAAAATATATGATAATTTGGATTACCAGAGTCCGAGCTACAAAAAAGTGGAAAACTGCTAAACTATCACTCCTGTTAATAACACACAGTGTGTCCTGCAGGTTGTTTTAGCCACACAACACACTAGTGCCTGTCTTGATTTTGTAGATGCTTCCAGAAAGATTGGTTCGTTGTATAGTTTTCGTTTGTTTGTTTGAAATTAAGCACAAAGCTACACAATGGGCTATCTGTGCTCTGCCCACCACGGGTATCGAAACCCGAATTCTAGCGTTGTAAGTATTTTATTTTATGTACCTGGAATAAACTAGTTGTTATGTCAAGGTCACGCTTTCATGTTCAGTGTTAGCAAATTTCTATAAAGGGTATGCTAACATCTAATACAAAAGGAATAATACGTGTAATCAGATTCCATGGGGTTTGAGTGGTTTTTATTTCTCTGTTTTTTTTTTTTTTCAATTAATTTACGGTTTGTAGAACTGTTTTGGAGGGTAATTGTTTATTGACTGAAATAAATCTTACGAGCACCCTTAACATCAACATTTTTGATATAAACGTTTTGACTCTTCTTAATTGCGCGAGTGGATATAAGGGTAGATAAGAAGATATCTTCTTTTGAAAGATTACGTATAAAATCGATACACTATGAGATCGCGAATGATAAACCAAGCTGTCGTGAATTATCCGCAAAGAAGTGTGAAACAGATAATGTGCAAGAAACAGCAGATTTTTATTCCAAGCAATGTGTCAACATGGCGACAGGGAGAAAAAATGTGGTCTTAATTTTGCACTTACGTAGTCAATTACCAATGAGGTATTATTTGAGATAACTAAGGGTGTTGATGAGGTATTATTTGAGATAACTAAGGGTGTTGATGAGGTATTATTTGAGATAACTAAGGGTGTTGATGAGGTATTATTTGAGATAACTAAGGGTGTTGATGAGGTATTATTTGAGATAACTAAGGGTGTTGATGAGGTATTATTTGAGATAACTAAGGGTGTTGATGAGGTATTATTTGAGATAACTAAGGGTGTTGATGAGGTATTATTTGAGATAACTAAGGGTGTTGATGAGGTATTATTTGAGATAACTAAGGATGTTGGAAAATTAGTTACAGAAATTAGGTGGAATGTGTTTAATAAAAAATCCGATAAACAAATCAATCGATCACCGATTACACTGGTTAACAAAGATTTTCTCTCAAGAAAAACAACAACAAACAGCTAAACTTTATCAGTTACAAGAAAACTTGAATAAAATGTATTTAGTTTATTTGTATACATCACATATATATCACAAGATGTACACATAAAGTTGCAGGAGTTTATATAATAAGCTGCTTATTTAGTATACTTAATGCATACATAATATTGACATTATAGCTAGTACAAAAACTGATAAAATATTATATGCATTTGTCAATAGTAAAATGCTTTGTATGAAGATACAAGGTGTTCAGAAAAAGGCACTAGTTTTAATTCGTTATTTACTGAACTCGCTACTACCATACGTACATATCTCACTGTATACTGTAAAAGCAAAGGTAGTCACCAAATTGTTTTGTTTTGACTTTGTATTTAATATTATCAATAAATTGTTTGTCAAAAGACTGATTTGTTTGTAATTTTGTTTCAGTATAATCATGATAGTCCAACCAAATGACTTGCTACGTAGACAAAACTAAATGTTTAGTCTCTGGGAATCTGGACGTGATAGAAAACTTTCAATTAGATTTTAGATTCAAGTTGAAGAGGCAATAAAATTCACAATATCTTTTTGTAAGTGACAGGACAAAAATAAGTATTTGTTAACCAGTATTATAGAAGACAATGTTGGGAATAGTACACTGAAATATTAATTTGAATATTTTATTAAACAATCACCACTAGGAGATATACAAACTGAAAGAAAGCTGAGAAGTTGAAATAAGATGTTCCAGAAAAATTTCATAAAATCCTAAGAATATCTCTCAGTGGGTCAGCGATAAGTTTGCGGGCTTACAATGGTAAAATCCGGGATTGATTCGATTCTCCTCGTTGGACAGAGAGCAGATAGCCCATTGTATAGCTTTGTGCTAAAACAACAACAATATAAAAAAACAATAATGAGTACGAAATAAACAAACATTACGAAGAAAGAAAGAAAAGCTGTCGGAGAATTGAAAAACAGTTACAATTGTACGTTAAAATCCTCAGACAAAACTAAACGATTTGTTGCTTGGATAAAGACATATACACTCAACTTGCAAAAATACAACTATAAGATCCTTCTATGTTTGGAGAAATTCCGACTGACCCAACAAAGAAAACTCAGCCTGAAATCAAGCAGATTCTTAACACTCATGTTAAGGGTACATCAGACGATTGTCTACTATCTACATTATTTCCCAACATTCAAGGTGTGGCATCCCAAAATGTCACAAGGAGGAACTTTTTCTAAGATCTATATTGTCAACACAAAGAATGAATAAGTTACTGAGAGGATTTTGACTCAGTTACTGAATTTTATTTCGAGTTTATTAAACGACTTCATAGCGCTTGGTGAAAAAAACAACAACAACACAATAAACGGAACAAACTGCCAGAAGTCTGATATTAGAGAAACTAGTTTCGGCACATTCGTGCGTCCTCTTCAGTCTCAGAAGACATCTTTATCACTTAATCTTCTGTCCGCCTTCTATATTCTCGACGTCAATGTATTGCACGTGACGTCCGATATTCTCAGCATCAATGAATTATTAACAAAACTTTCTACAATCGTCTGCTTTTAACTCTTATTATAACTAAAATTAAACAATAATAAAATATTCACTCACAAAAATAAACAAATTAATAATAAATAAACTAAACAGTCTTTTAAATCATGACAGTGGGTGTTTGTATAAATTGGACAGTATCTGTTTGTGTGAGTGGAATTATATACTCCGCTCTATAAGCATTTAAACTTTGTCTAGAACTCAAATAACTTTTTGTTAGCTACCACTATATATTTTCATTGTACTACCAGAGACTCGCAAAATATCTGCAGGCAAATTAGCACCTTTATTGCAACAGTACTTCTTTAAATACAGGATTCCTAGAATAATACAAAATATTGTAATGCAGACACTAAAATCTATAGTCCACTTTCCTGAAATTAGTTAAGCCTACATGTATATTAATCACAGCCTAATAAAGAGATAAATCAACATTGTAATTTGTATACGTTTAGGCTACACTTTACCGTACTTAATACTAGCAATAAACTTATAATGTTATTCTACGGCCTAACGTTAGACCTTTTCTAAAAAACTTTGATAAGCTTTTAATATGTTGTTGTTAAAAATGTCTACTAAAGTTTATTTTCATCTGCCTTTTGTTTACATCCGTTGAAATGTACAAGCGCATGCGCATTTAGATAGAAGTATCATTAAATTATATTTTCTATTCATTTCCCCGAAAGGGGCTGAAGACCATCTAGAGGGGCCACCTGTTTTAATTCGCACCAGTATACAGTTGTGTGTTGTCTGTCAGTCAGTCAGTCAGAATGTTTGAAAGCAGTTTAAATTTTTCTTCTCATACAATAAAATATGTATAATAATTTCATGTCTTTGTTTTATAAATTTTTAAACTGATTATAACTTCTTACAAGCACCGAATTATAGCATAAATACATTCGTATGAAAGTAAATATATATATATGTGTGTTTTCTCTTCAAATAACATTATAAATTTTGTTTCTTTTTTTATTACATATTAAGAAAATCCCCAGTGGATTAGCGGAAAGTTTATAGACTTACAATGCTAAGTTCGGGGTTCGATTCTCTTTGGCGGACAGAGCACTGATAAACCATTGTGTAGGTTTGCGCTCAAATAAAGAAACATTAAAAAAAGTTAAATAGTACAAAAAACGCGTACTAGTTGACACTGTCCTCCCTGTTGCTCAGCGGCAAGTCTGAGGGTTTATAACACTAAAAATTGGGTTTTGATACTCGCAGTGAACACAACACAGATAGTCCACTGTGTAACTTTGTGCTTAATATTAAACACATTCGATTCAGTACTTAAAACGTTGACTAAATGTGATGAACAGATGGTTATTATTAAAGATGAACTGGTGTTTTCATAATTCTAGGTTTCTTTAACTTGTAAACAGTTCTATCTTCATTTCACTGTTATATTCAATGTTATATACATTCTCTATGTTGGGGTCCCTAGATTTAATTCTTTATTAGACACTATGGCGCTCTTTTTTTTTCGGCAACAAATGTAGTGTACACATATAAAACGCAGTTGTCACAGACCTCAACTCGTTAACAAATACTTAAAACTGGAATTTAAATTTATAGCTTCATAATATATGATGTTACTAAAAGTCACCTTTATTTTATATTTTGCTCAACATAAATGCGTTTAATTTGATTGCATTATAGTGTTAATATTTTTTTTTAAAAGGGTGTTCGGTAGGCCAAGAACGTCAGTAATTCTTTAATCTGTTTCATTAGTACTAAATGGTAGTGAGATTTAATGTGTAGTCGGGTGTTGAGCAGATTTAAGTAAAATATATAATGCTTTTGAGAAAAACGAGCACAAGCTTTATCATTTGCGGTAAGTCTGAGAGATAATAACGCTAAAATCGGGTTTCGATACCTTACATCTGCACAGCACAGATAGCCTGTTACGTAGTGTAGCTTTGTGCGTAATAACAAACAAACAAATTATTCGAAGCTTGGCGTGGCCAAGTGGTTAGTATGCCAGATTGCGAATGCGAGGGTCAGGCTTGGAGTTTCCTTACCGAAAAATAGTGCCCTGTATTTTGAGGACATGTATAACACAATAGTTGCCGCACCTGATTTCTCATATGTTTTTTCCCACTTTGTTTGTTTCTCAAGTCTGATAAATCACATAACAGAAGTTTCAACTATTTGGTAACTAATTCAATCAGTGGGTACTCTAATTTCATTACTCATCCCACCCAGTGACTCAGCGACAAGCTTGATGACACTTAATGCTAGGATTCGGGATTCGTTCCCTGAGATGGGCACGTTACAGCTTTGTGCTTAACTAGAAACGAACTGATTTACTCGGTTTCAATAAACTGTAGGCTTTTGTAAGTGAAACCACAAAGAAGAAATATAGCAAAGGAAGTTGTACGTTTTTATGAAATAAAAGGTAAGAAAAAATTAAACGCGCATTCGCCTCTGAATTTAAACGGAAACTAAAAGAAATTTGCATACTATGATCTTTTGAACCGTCTGAATGAAGATTTTCTTCACTACAGTAAATGCCCAAAATCCCCAAGTGTTTAAGATATTTTTAAGTTATGGTAATACTATGGAGTTAGTGCTGTCATATATAGCAGTTTTACGACTAAAATGTACTCCTCCTATATAAATATACATGTGTGTGTTTTCCAAACCAAAGAATACCGAACAAAGAACTTAAGCTACACCATCGTCTATTCACTCCGAATAAAGAGGTACAGTTCAGTTCCCAGTAATATTTCATATTTTATGTGGAACCTGACTGGACTAAGCACTTTTGTGATGTCCGAAAACTCGTTCTTGCTAACTGTCTCACTCCTTTGTCATTTCGTTTTTTCACCATTACTGATATGCTCAATAACTGCTCGTTTTCTGGTTTTGCACGAAACGCGTTATAGGTTTCCTTTCTATCTTTCTAAGAGGGCTGGTCAACACAAGACGTTATTGAAAGATTCACATAAATACTTAATATCTTCCAACTTTGACATGATAGTATACTGATGAAGAACGCATGTTCTGATAAGAAAATCTTCTATGTTTGTCATATTTTTCTACAGAACAATAAATCTATATTTGTGAAATTTTCTAAAGGATAGCTACAAAAGCTTGCCTGTATTTGAACGTTCTATTCACCTATTTATGTAGATGTATGGGGTATTAGAGTTGGCATTTGTAAAACACCTGCACGTACCTTGCTATAATACATTGTGATTTCAATAGTTGGGAGGATCCATACTTTCCTTCAATGACGCTAGAGTTGTAAAATTGCAGACAAGACTTTAATTTACTTGCCGAGTTTTCATTGTGATACAAGAACAAATGAAACCTTATTTTGCCGTGTTTCTGTACGATGTTACAGATGATATATAGTAAACCGAAAGGTACTTAACTCTTTTTTTTTCACACAGTAAAGTTAATTTTTATTTTCTACAGTCATAAATACTCTAACGTAACCTGATCAAGTCAGGAAATCAGTCGTTTCTGCTATTTCATACACAACATTATTATCAGTAACTTATGCATACTTTTTTTTATAACGGATTCGTATTTATGGATGAAAATACTAATGTTAACTCTTCCTTTATCTGTAGTTTGAAAAATATCAGATCTGAAAGGAAAAATCGCAATTTCTAGAGCTCTTTCCTGTAATTGATAGTTTAGCGTCCAATTAATCATTATCACAGAATTGTCTTTTACATTTCTAAGCAAATGATACTGTTGCGTCAGCGAGTCACATGACCACCGTGACGCAACGTTTCTAGAACTATCATGTACTTTGGCGAATGTTCA
>NW_013666390.1:188943-190168 GCF_000517525.1 Limulus polyphemus | reverse complement strand
TTATGGCATTGATAAGAATATTTGCTGTAAAATTCTTATCAATGCCATAAGTGTAGCTGCCACTTTGGCCGCCAATTTTGATTTCATTCCTTTAAGTTGCACACCAAATCCTCCGAAAAGTGTTCTTTGATAATAATACTGTTGCGTCAGCGAGTCACATGACCACCGTGACGCAACGTTTCTAGAACTATCATGTACTTTGGCGAATGTTCAAGTTCTTACGAGAAATAGGGTACGCTGGTATATAAATGAGGGGAATGTAATGTGTGGATAGAGAGTGAGTAATTGAACTGCAGTCACAGAGCACGAGAGACGTTACAGCGTTTGTTTAGCGCGATTGTTTTTATTCTTTCCGAATATAACTCTGCGATACACTTAATCTCAATACTCGCGCTAAAACAACACTATAATGAACTAACGTTAACTTCCCAGTTTTATTAAGTAAAGACTTGTGTCGTTAAAGTTTCGTTGAAACGAAGTTACGAAAAAAAGTTAATTAACAAACGGAGAGGTAACAAATTGGTGTCAGAGAGTGGGACAGAAAAAACGGAGACGTAACAATACCTTATCCAGAAATTAGGCATGATTAAATAAACTGAATTTAGAGTAAATAGTAAATAAAACAAAAAGCTCATTGCAATTTTAAGAGAACATACATTCATTTTATAAAAAAAGACATTTGTAAAAATATAAATATTTAAACAATTCTGATACTTGTGAGAAATACCTAATATAGGAAAATATATACATGTAACATTTATGAAATTAGAATAACAGATAATGCGAGGAACAAGTGTTATAAAAATGTTCTAAAAGTCCAATTGAAATTCATATCATAATTTAAAAACTATTAAATCAAAATACCACTTATTAACAGCAGCTTGTATTTACTAAACTTGCAACTTCTGGTTAAGGATTGCATCTGGTTCCGGTGGTACAGTGGTATGTCTGCGGACTTATACCGCTAGAAACCGGGTTTCGATACCCGTGGTGAGCAGAGAACAGATAGCCCTTCGTGTAGCTATGTGCTTAATAACAAACAACAACAACCGTTTTAATATAGGTTTAGCACCTATAAAGTTTGTAATGTGTTAAACATAAACACCTCCTTTTATATGTATATTTTTATTATGAAGTTTAAGCTAGAAATTATGAATGAGTAGGAACTATTCTTACAAACTAACACATATGTATGTGCGAAAAGTACATATTTATAAAACGAAGA